>NW_026058277.1:0-12321 GCF_023721935.1 Panthera uncia
ACAAAGACAGTATGAATTTTGTTATAGTTCATTCACGTGCATATTATTTTAAGGTTTCTGATAGGACAAATCTGGACAGGACCTCAGCAGTAACATCTCTTCTTTAGTAACCTCTTCAAGGCATCTTTGATTTCCTTGTTCCTCATACTGTAAATCAAGGGATTCAACATGGGGATAACCACAGTATAGAATACTGATGCAAATCTGTCAAAACTGGAGGAGCCACCAGAGCTGGAACTCAAATAGACAAACATACTCGAGGTATAGAAGAGGGACACTGCTGTCAGATGAGAAGCACAGGTGCTGAAAGCCTTGGACCTGCCTTTAGCTGAAGTGATCTTCATGATAGAGATGACAATATAGCCATAGGATATCATGATGATGAAGGCATTTGTTATCCCAAAGATCACTGTTAATATAGCAGTCAAGAGTTGCACAAAGAAAGTGTCAGTGCAGGACAGGACTAACAACTGGGGCATGTCACAGAAGAAGTGGTTGATGACATTAGGCCCACAGAAGTGAAGCTGAAGTATGGCACACAATTGGGATACAGAACCAGAGAGTCCAGCCAGATAGGACCCCAGCACCATCCAAATACAGAGGGTGGGTGACATGACTGATGAATAGAGAAGAGGATTACAAATGGCGGCATATCGGTCATAAGCCATGGCTGTCATGAGACAAGACTCACTCAGTCCCATGATTGAAAAAACAAAGTATTGAATGGCGCAACCCACAAAGGTGATAGTTTGCTGCTCTTGGAAAAAGCTGGAGAGCATCTTGGGGGCTGTGGAGGTCACATAGCAGATATCCATGAAGGACAGATTACTGAGGAAGAAGTACATGGGTGTGTGGAGGTGAGAGTCCATCCTTATTAAGATGATGAGGCACAAGTTCCAAGTCAGAGTCATAATGTAGATGAGCAGGAATACAACAAAGAGCACTGCTAGGATTCTGGGGAAATCAGAGAATCCCAAAAGGATGAAATAAGTGACCTCTGTAATATTTCCTCCCCCAACCATTTGCTTGGTGCTTCTAAAATCAGAGAACAGAGAATGTTCTGCTGACTCAGGTGAAATGACAGCATTACACTGCTCTCTTGTGCCATTCTTCCCTCCAGTGAGTACTGGGAAAGAAGCAAACAATGCCTCACTGTCCTGATGAGAAGACCCCAGCTTTTCATCTCAAATTATCAAGAAATGACTTTAGTGTTTTAGTTTCTCAATTATTTCATGAAATCTCATGAAAATCAGAGATATTTTCAACTTTGAGAACTTAAAAAAACAAATGCTGTGATTCTTACAGACATCATTCATTGAAAGTTTTTTAAAAAGCCTTTGGTAATTTATTATAGAACTTCTGCTTTATAAGAGCATAAGTGGCATCACCTCCAGATTAAAACTGAAATAGCCGTTCAGTTCCAGATAGTGATCTAGATAAATGTTTAAAATTTATTCTTTTACCCTTAAGAAAAGTAACTTAACCCATTTGTAATAATTTCACAAATTTTTATGCAAATGTATTTGACATATCATCTCCCAACTGGCCTGGAAAACTATATCATAACTTTACTCTGATAATATTTTCTTGAGGCACAGCATATGTGCCCAATAAAGTTATGGAACACATCTTCTTAGGGAAGTCTTCATACTTAGTATTCCAAAAGGAGGCTAGGATGGCTCACTATTGACCCCAACATTTTTTTTTCAATTTTAAGGTATTGTTCTACATGAGAAATAGCATGGTACTGTGGTTAAAGGTTCAGACTTTAAGAGTTTTGTCTGATACCCTCCCACTTTATGAACTTGTCCAAGTAGCTCAAACACACTAAGATTGACTTGCTCAAAATAAAGTGAGAACATTAAGAGCCCCTGGACTATAGGGTTACTAGGAGGTTTATGAGAAAACCCATGAGGATGCTGAGCACACATCTGAACACAGTAATTGTTCTATATGTGTTGGCTATTATTATCCTGGATTGCTTACAGATAACCATGAATGACAGCTATTTCCATGGATAGAAATGTCAACAGTGCTAGAGTTGTATGGGTTAATTTGAGATATTTCCTGAGATATCACTGGCCTTGTAGACTATCAGGAATTATTACCTCTAGACAAATGTAGATTTGGACCTCATGTGGAAGCAAATCAAACCACCTGGGGCTATGAAGACACAAACCACATAATTAATTTTCTATTTAGGATGCCTGAGTTTGAGTATACTTGGTCCATTGACAACTAGTATCAAGTTATATGGGCCTTGATACAGAGAAAAAGTAAATAATTTCAATTACCAAGTACTATATAGCTATAGTTCATATTTTTTATTGATATAGTCATCATATTATGGCTTACTGAAGATTCATAATAGATTGCAGCTATGGCCTATGCTCCATAAACAATCTGTCCTTCCTTGAGATGAAAGAATAAATCAATGAGAACAGTTAAGAAATTTTCGAAAAAAGGTAAATAATTAAAAAGACATGAACTTTCAAATAATAAAAAGTATTATAAACACTGATAACTCACTATTCTTATAAAAATAGATGGGTCAAAAGAATATATAGAAATTTTAGAAAAATTTAAATTTGGTAAGAGTTAACAAATGGTAAGTATTTAAACTGATAAAGGTTAAACTCTTGTAATGCATTTATATAATTTCGGTATGCAGAAAAAATCCTGAAATACAACACCAAAACAGAAACTACAAGAGAAAAATATGAACTAACACTTAAAAACTTGGTCACATCAGAAAAATTCACTTATGTAAAATACTTTTGAAATACAATTGATGAGGGAAAAATAGTTACAAAAGATAAAAAAGACAATATAGTAATGTCCTTAATATAAATAGGGATGGGGAATTCACATTTACTACTGAGGGTAGAAGATGTTTCCACCTTCCTGGAGGAAAAAAAAATTTGTTTTATACAATATCTCTATCTCTGTCTCTTTCTCTTTCTCTCTGTCTCTCTCTCTGTCTCTCTGTCTCTCTCTCTCTCTCTCTCTCTCTCTCTCACACACACACACACACACACACACACACACACACACAAACCACACAACATGTGAGCCAATTACAAACGTCAAAAGTAATGACTGGTATGATTTTGATTGCCTTCCTTAAAAGTTTCTGTCTTTGATCAATTTTCCACAACTTCTATAAATAAGAAATAAGGTATTAAGATATATAAATCCTTAATAGTAAGCACAGATTGGGAAAGAAAGGGAGAATGGAAGGGCAAATGATGGAGAAAGTGAGAATGACAAATAAAACAGACTTTCAGAATTTCCTGAATTTTACCTACTGCCCATGTCAACCTTCACAAGTTATTAATTAACCTCTCTGTGCCTCAGTTGCCTCATCTATAAACAGGGCTAATAACACTACCTCATATGACTGCTGCAAGGACTGAATGACATAAAGGGCTTCAAACAGTAAGGGCTCAATAAATGTTAGCAATTATCATCCCCATTATCATTCCTCTCTGTGAAAGAAAAATAAGGCAAAATGAATACTGAAAAGTCAAGGAGCACTTCACACAATTCTTTTCTAAATTAGATGGTCTCTGTGCTAGACTCAAGAATATTGTCAATCAATGACTATAGTTATTTCTATCTCATAGTGTTTTGTTATCCTCCAGTTGGCTGTGAACGTCTGATGCCACTTTTTGTGTTTTACCACCACCAAGTACTCTTGAGGTGACGATACTAGGTACAGTACATGGTACAGTGGAGATGTTTCACTATTGAGAGATAAGCATCTTGTATGCTAATGTTGGCATAACTGAATAAATACATGATAAACAAATGGTTCTTTCACCCACTTTTGGATATAAAACTAAAATTATCTTATTTCATTTCAATTATGGTTTTAGGAACTTGGAAATCTTTCTGTTTACTCTTAAAATAAGTGTTGCCAATATTAGTTCTCCACTATTTTATCCAAGATGAGTTAGAGTCAATGAAAATATTTTCCAAATATGAACTTCTGTGAACAACATCCCCCAATACACTAACATAATTGATTGATTCTGTGAAAATAAGTCAATCTCCTGTTCAATCATTTGCAGTAAAACTCTTCACTTTCTTAATACATTTTGTTAACAGAGGTAACCAGAACTAAAAGTATTTTATGTAACTCATAACTCCAAAAAAAGATAAGGAATTGTAGACTGTTTACTAACTCATGATAAAATACACCTGGTGAAACTTCGGTAAGTCATAGGAAAAGGGAAAAATTCTGAATATATTAACTCTCTTTGGTTAAGTTTTTGCGTGTGTTCACCATCTCCAAGACAATTAAAAGAAAACGTGACTGATGTAGATATTAATTAGACATTTTACTATGTGCATCTAATCAAAACCTTTCAAATTCTGATAACTAAAGACATGGCCAGTTTATAAGATTGTGCAGGGCACAAAATAAGGTTAGGAAAGCCAAGATGTTGCTGAATGAAGAACAAGTTTTACAAAAAGGTTAAAAGAGATAGTTAGACTAACAACTACCTATGCCTGGAGTGGGGCATCTCTGATATCTGTGTTACCAACACTGGTGCCTCCTGACTCCCAGGGTCTCCAAAGAAGGCCATGGAGAGCTATTTGATGTATTTCAAAAAGCCAATCGAATTGTACTTGAGTACTTTCTCATGTCATTACTTAGTGAACAGCTTGCCTTTTGCTACTCAGAAATTATGAACCGAATTATTTATGTAAACAGCAAATAAATTAGTATCTTTTCAAAAACATAATCCTCAAGGAAAAAAATTAAATTAAAAGGGTCCTTGGGATGGTCAAAGTTGGAAAACCTAGACAAGAATGTGTGATCTTAGGAAATTCCCCTGAAAGCCAGTAAATTGCTATTTTGAATTCAGTGCTCAATTATTGACTTCTAAAATTTGTTAGGCTTTATAAACATTGTCTCATTAGATGCTAAATGATCTCATTATCTCCCTCTTTACAGGTGAAAGAACAGAAGGTAACAGAGCTTAAGATCACATCCATAAGAAATTGCCAGAACTGGAACTCAACATTCATCCCTCACCCCAGAATGATCCCTGATATTTTAGAGTAGAGATTAATCTTTTCAAGGAAGGTCAGAGACATTCTATAGGTAAAAAAGAACCCAAGGAAGAGCCCACCGGGGAGAGTGTGGGAGTGAGGATGGGAGAGGGAAGAGGTGAAAGAATGGGAGAGACTGAGGACCATAAAACCTTGCTCCACACAGGTCCTACTGGAAGAATCACATGGCTATTAAGATAGCACAAAATCCACTGTTCTCACTAAATCTTGCCTTCTCACCTTGACCCAGATTTCCCAAGAAGACAGAGCTCTTGTCAAAGGTTAAAACTGCTTATTTCTTTTCCAAAGGAATTTTCCAGCTGGGCCCTATTGTTCTCCAAGATGGGAGTCTTTGGCTTTGAAACTGGCTGTCTGCTCAGGGCAAGAGAGATGCCCACATCTGGCGATCCTCTTAAATACGTTATTAAGAGCAGAGGTAACACGAGAAAAGACAATTAGAGGGAGAAAACCCTCAGGTACGCTCTCTGGAGTCATGGTTGTCATGGAGTTTTTGTCCCTGCTAATTTCATGCCCCACTTTGCCATGTCCCTTCTGGATCCATCCCTGACATCCCCACAGTCCAATAATGTTCTCATGATTGTAGTCTTTCTGTTGGAAACTTAAGAGTCATTAGAGCTGGAAAGAACCTAGAGATCATCTAGTCCAATACCGTCAATTACCAGGTGAGGAACCTGAAGCCAGGGAGCTAAAAGATTTGCTCAAGATGACACGGCTAGCTGGTCAAATACCTTAATTAAAATAAATACATGAGCATTTCCCTCTGTACAAAACACTTTCATTTTAGATATAGACATACATAAATTTTCTCAAATACCTGACCAGACTCAACCATCACAGCAGCGCTGTGAGTCACACGTGCCATTATTTCCTATGCATAATGAAGAAACTGAGACAATAAGGAAAACAACAAAACTAATTCATGACAGAGTCACGACTTATCATGGTTACAACCTGGGACATAGGTATCAACCAATCTGATGACTTGATGACTGTGTGACCTTGAACAAATTAGCCTCTCCAAGCCCCAGGATTATCATAAAATGGGGCTGATAGTAGTAGCTACTTCATAGAGTACGTCTACATAGAGAGAATCAAGTTAGATAATGCATGTAAAGTTCTTACCAGGGGTTGTAGTACAAGTATAACTTCTATTAACAGTAGGTGTAATTTGTGTGTTCTGATCTGGAGTTCTTTCCAACATGTTCTGCTGCATTACTAATCCTTCACTAAAAATACCTACTTAAGAGCATTCCCACAAACATTTTTGCTTGTTTGTTTCTAAGTTTTTACAAGTGAAACTCCTCTATCCTGCCAGTTACTAGGGATGCAGAGATGCTCTAGAAAAGTCTCATCCTTGGTTTGATCTACTTCAGCTATTCTTACCTCCAGGGAGAAAAGGGTGGGTGGGCAACGAGTTAATTATTTAACTCTCACTGATGGGTTAATAGTTATATATCCCCCCTGATAAGAACTGTAATAACTTTACCCTTGAATCTAGACAGGTTCTTAAGATAGTTTTAAAGACAGAAAACCAAAAGTATAGGCTGTGGTCTCCAGGGCCAAGCAATGGAAGCCATGATTCTGGTAAGAACCATATATGTTCCACAAATCACACTTTGTGAGATTCAAGATGAATTATTGCTGTGCTAGGAAGAATGTGTCAAATCTCTGTGTGCCCAAAGTTCTATCTGTAATATATGTAATATAATTTCTCACCTCTCAATTTCATATGGTAACGGAAATACAAATCAAATCTGTGTGATGTAAATACGTGAAATGTAAAGTATGTATAAATACAAATGCAGTATGTATGAAATTAGTCCATGAACTCTTGTATGGAAAAAAAAATCTCTTTTTAAAATTTTTTGAAGTCCTCTTGTTTGGACTCTGAGTACTCATAGAACTCCCAAGTCTGGTGACTCTTCTGCTCCTGATAAACTTAAGGTCCTGGAATCCCTACAGGGCTCAGATCAGAGACTCAATTCCTGCACCCTAAACACACCACAATAGCCATCATTTCTGAAGTCTTGCACAGTTTCTGGAAGATACCAAGCAGCATGCTCCAGGACTGCCTATGCCAAGAAACTGATGACAGCATAGCAGTTTCAGGTGTACATTGTAATCAACATCTGTATATACACTACAAAGTGATCATCACCAAGTCTGGTTATCAGTCATCACCATACAGTTGACCCCCTTCACAATCTTACCCAGTTCCCAACCTCCTTCCTCTCTGGTAACCACAGCTATGTTCTGTATATGTTTGGTTTCTTTATTGTTATGTTGTTTATCTTATGCATTTAGATTCCAAATATGAGTGAAATCGTTACAACTCTTCACCTGACTTATTTCATGTATCGTAATACCTTCAAGGTCTATCCATATTGTTACAGATGGCAAATTTTCATTCTTTATGGCTGAGTTGTATTCACAGATATATATGATGCATATCCACTATATATAATGTGAGACAGAGATAGAGGCAGATATAGAGATAGAGATAGAGATAGACATAGACATGAGATAGAGAGATATATCACATACTTTTTATCCATTCATGTATTGATGGACACTTGGGTTGGCTGGCTATTGTATATAATGCTGCAATAAACATAGATGTGCATATATCTTTTTGAATTAGTTTTTTTTTTGGTCTACTTTGAATAAATATACAGAAGTAGAATAGCTGGGTCATGTGGTAGATCTACTCTTAATTTTTTGAGGAACATCCATACTGTTTTCCACAGTGGCTGAACCAAATTACATTCCCACCAACAGTGCACAGGGTTCCCTTTTCTCCACATTCTCTCCAACAGTTGTTATTTCTTGTCTTTTTGATTCTAGCCATTCTCACTTGTGTAAGGTGGTATCTTGTGCTTTTGATTTGCATTTCCCTGATGATTAGTGATGTTAAGCATATTTTCATGTGTCTATTGGCCATCTGTATGTCTTCTTTGGAAAAGAGTCTATTCAGGTCCTCTGTCCATTTTAATCAGATTGTTTGGGTTTTCTTAATTTTTAAAATATAAATCATTGTCAAGTTAGCTAACATACAGTGTATACAATGTGCTCTTGGCTTTGGGAGTAGATTCCCATGATTCATCACTTATATACAACACCCAATGCTCATCCCAACAAGTGCTCTCCTCAATGCCCATCACCCATTTCCCCCTCCCATCCACCTCCCCATCAATCCTGTTCTCTGTATTTAAGAGTCTCTATGGTTTGCCTCCCTCTCTGTTTGAAACTATTTTTCCCCTTCCCTTCCCCCATGGTCTTCTATTAAGTTTCTCAAATTCCACATATCAGTGAAAACATATGATATCTGTCCTTTTCTGACTGACTTATTTCACTAAGCATAATACCCTCCAGTTCCATCCACGTTGTTGCAAATGGCAAGCTTTCATCCTTTCTCATTGCTAAGTAGTATTCCATTGTATGTATAAACCACATCTTCTTTATCCATTCATCAGTTGATGGACTTTTGGGCTCTTTCCATAATTTGGCTATTTTCTATTCTCACCAACAGTGTAAGAGGGTTCCCTTTCACTGCACCCTCCCCAACATCTGTTATTTCCTGTGTTGTTAATTTTAGCCATTCCAACAGGTGTGAGGTTGGTATCTCATTGTGGTTTTGATTTGTATTTCCCTGATGATGAGTGATGTTGAGCATCTTTGCTCATGTGTCTGTTAGGCATCTGTATGTCTTCTTTGGAAAAGTGTCTATTCGTGTCACCTACCCCCCCCTTTTTTTTTAGTATTTATTTATTTCTGAGAGAGACAGAGTGTGGACAGGGAGGTGCAGAGAGGGAGAGGGAGACACAGAATCTGAAGCAGGCTCCAGGCTCTGAGCCATCAGCACAGAGCCTGACACAGGGCTCAAACCCACAGACCACAAGATCATGACCTGAGCTGAAGTCAGATGCTCAGCTGACTGAGCCACCCAGGTGCCCCTATCACCTGCCCATTTCTTAACTGGATTATTTATTTGGGGGATGTTGAGTTTGATAAATTCATTCTAGGTTCTGGATACTAACCCTTTACCAGATATGTTATTTTCAAATATCTTCTCCAATTCCATAGGTTGTCTTTTAGTTTCATTGATTGTTTGCTTCACTGTGCAGAAGCTTTTTATCTTGATGAAGTCTCAATAGTTCCTTTTTGCTTTTGCTTCCCTTGCCTCTGGCAACATGTCTAGTAGGAAATTGCTATGGCCAAGGTCAAAGAGGTTGCTGCTTGTGTTCTACTCTAGGATTTTGATAGTTTCCTGTCTCACATTTAGGTCTTTCATCCATTTTGAATTTATTTTTCTGTATGGTGTAAGAAAGTGGTCCAATTCCATTCATCTGCATGTTGATGTCCAGTTTCCCAGCACCATTTGTTGAAGAGATTGTCTTTTTCTCTTCAATATTCTTTCCTGCTTTGTTGAAGATGAGTTGGCCATATAGTTGTGTGTCCATTTCTGGGTTCTCTAATCTGTTCCCCTTATCTCTGTGTCTGTTTTTGTGCCCGTGCCATATTGTCCTGATTATTACAGCTTTCTAATATAGCTTGAAGTCAAGAATTGTGATGCCTCCAGCTTTGCTTTTCTTTTTTTCAAGATTGCTTTGGCTACTCGGGGTCTTTTGTGGTTCCATACAAATTTTAGAATTGTTTGTTCTAGCTCTATGAAAAACGCTGGTGGTATTTTGATAGAGATTTCACTAAATATATAGGTTGCTTTGGTTAGTGTAGACATTTTAACATTTGTTCTTCAAATCCATGAGCATGGAATGTTTTTCAATTTATGTGTGTCCTCTTCAATTTCTTTCATAAAGGTTCTATAGTTTTCAGATCTTTTACCTCTTTGGTTAGGTTTATTCCTAGGTATCTTATGGTTTTTGGTGCAATTGTAAAATAGGATCAATTCCTTGATTTCTTTTTCTGCTGCTTCATTACTGGTGTATAGAAATGCAACCGATTTCTGTACATTGATTTTATATTCTGTGACTTTGCTGAATCCATATATCAGTTCTAGTAAGTTTTTAGTGGAGTCTTTCAGATTTTCTATACGGAGTACCATGTCATTTGCAAATCATGAAAGTCTGACTTCTTCCTTGCTGATGTGGATGTCTTTTAATTCTTTCTGTTGTCTGATTGCAGAGACTAGACTTCCAGTACTATGTTAAATAACAGTGATGGGAGTGGACATCCCTGTCGTGTTCCTGACTGTAGAGGAAAAGCTGTCACTTTTCTCCCCATTGAGGATGATATTGACTGTGTGTCTTTCATTTACAACCTTTATGATATTGAGGTATGTTCTCTCCACTCCTACTTTAATAAGGATTTTTATCAAGAATGGGTGCTATATTTTGTCAAATGCTTTGTCTGCGTCTATTGACGGGGTCATATAGTTCTTACACTGTCTTTTATTAATATGGTGTATCACATTGATTGATTTGCAAATATTGAACAACCCCCACAGCCCAGGAACAAATCCCACTTGATTGTACTGGATAATTCTTTAATGTACTTTGGATTTGATTTGCTAGTATCTTGTTGAGAATTTTTGAATCGGTGTTCATCAGGGATGTTGGCTTGTAATTCTTTTTTAGTGGGGTCTTTGGTTTTGGAATCAAGGTAATGCTGGCCTCAGAGAAGGAGTCTGGAAGTTTTCATTCCATTTCTATTTTTTGGAATTTTTAAAAGGAATACGTATTAACTCTTCTTTAAATGTCTCATAGAATTCCCCTGGGAAGCCATCTGGCCATGGATTTTCGTTTGTTGGGAGATTTTTGATTACTGATTCAATTTCTTTGCTTGTTATGGGTCTGTTTAAATTTTCTATTTCTTCATGTTTCAGTTTTGGTAGTTTGTCCGTTTCTAGGAATTTACCCATTACTTCTACATTGCCTAGTTTTTTTAGCATATACTTTTTCATAATATTCTCTTATAATTGTTATTTCTGTGGTGTTGCTTGTAATCATTCCTCTTTCATTCATGATTTTATTTATTTGGGGTCCTTTCTCTTTTCTTTTTGATAAATCTGGCTAGGGGGTTATCAGTTTCATTAATTCTTTCAAGAACCAGCTCTTAGTTTCATTGATCTCTCCTATTCTGTGTGTGTGTGTGTGTGTGTGTGTGTGTGTGTTTGTGTGTGTGTTTATGTCATTTATTTCTGCTCTACTCTTTATTATGTCCCTTCTGCTGGCTTTAGGCTTTATTTGTGTTTGCTTTTTTTAATGGTTATTTTTGAGAGAGAGAGAGAGAGAGAGAGAGAGAGCGAGTGAGGGACAGAGAAAGAGGGAAACACAGAATCTGAAGCAGGCTCCAGACTCTGAGTTGTGTCAGCACAGAGCCCAATGCAGGGCTAAAACCCACAAACCATGAGATCATGACCTAAGCTGAAGTTGGACACCCAACTGACTGAGCCGCCCAGGTGCCCCTGCTCTTCCTTTTTTAGCTCCTTTAGGTGTAAGGTTAGGTTGTATATTTGAGATTTTTTCTTGCTCCTTGAGGTAGGCCTGTGTTACTATATACTTCCCTCTTAGGACTGCCTTTACTGCATCTGTTGGGGGATTTTTGATTACTGATTCAATCTCCTTGCTAGTAATTGGTCTATTCATATTTTCTATTTCTTCATCATTCAGTCTTGGTAGTTTGTATGTTTGCCAGAATTTGTCCATTTCTTCTAGGTTGTACAAGTTGTAATTGTTCATAGAAATCTCTTATAATCTACTGTATTTCTGTGATATCAGTTGTAAGAGCTCCTCTTTCATTTCTGATTTTACTTATCTCATTCTTATCTTTTTCCTTGGTAAGTCTATCTGAAACATTTGTCTGTTTTGTCTGTTAAGACAAAATGGCCCTTTGTTTCATTCATCTTTTCTATTGTCTTTTCAGTCTCTTTTTCATTTATTTCCACGCTGGTCTTTGTTTTTCCTTCCTTCTACTAAGTTTGGGCTTAGTTTATTCTTCTTTTTCTAGTTCCTTGAATTGTAAAGTTAGGTTGTTTAAATTACATTTCAGGGCACCTGGGTGGTTCAGTCAGGTAAGTGCCTGACTTCAGCTCAGGTCATGGTCTCACAGTTTGTTAGTTTGAGCCCAATGTCAGGTTCTATGCTGACAGCTCAGAGCCTAGAACCTGCTTCAGATTCTGTGTCTTCCTCATTCTGCCCCTCCCCAACTCGTGCTCTCTCTCTCTCTTGCTCTCAAAAAAAAAAAAAAAGAACATTAAAAATATTTTTAACTTAAAAAATT
>NW_026058278.1:0-44446 GCF_023721935.1 Panthera uncia
GTATTTTTCATACTGTAATGTAACTGAATGCATGTCTGTCTCCAGCAGTAGAATATGAGCTCTTCTACTACAGCGAGAATTCTCACTCATCTTTGTGTCCAAAGGCGCTTGGATGGAGGGAGCCTTGTCCATAATAGAATCCCTGCCCCCACAAAGTGCTGGGTTAAAAGAAGGAGCTCTATGAGAGAAACACGAACAGAGCTGGTTGTGGACAGGGGGGGATTCTGATGGATAGGAAAGAGGAAGAGAGAAGGAAGTAGGTTCACAAGAAAAGCGAGAGTGAACAATGCCGGGATCTCTGGAAGCATGGGAAGTAGGTAGAGAGTGTGAAGTGAATGCTTTGTCTGGAATGCAGGGCTGTTGAAATAAGGGTGGAAGACTGTGATGGGAAAACTGTGAAGGCCTTCCAGTACCAGAAGCAATGGGGTCACGGAGGATTTGTGAGCAGGAAGTGGCTGCCACCATCATATACATTACAATAGTCAGGAATAGCCTTAACTTGTCATTTGAAAGGCTGTCACAATCTTTGTCAGTATGAATTATTTGCGTTTATGCACTTGGTTGTTGTTTTTTTTTTCTTTCATGTGAATGCTTGGGGTTTAAAGCCCCAATTTCAGAATCCCCAGGGCAAACCCCTGTTTAAATTCCCACTCTCAATCTCAACTCCTCTGGGCCCAAACCTTTTTCAGGGAAGGTAGAAAACCCATTTCCCATGAGGACCTTTCCTGCTGAATTTACTCTTTGTTCCTCGGGAGGTGACTGAGGGAGCCCTGGGGAACCAGGCTGGGGATGCCAAAGTTTTTTCAAGCTATGGACTCAGAGCTTTTGTTCCTTTGAACACAACTGCTTTGGAAACAAGCAAGGAGCTGGCCACGGCACCCAACTCCAGGCTTTGATGTGAGATTGCTGGGCTCTTTGATGAGTGTGTACCAGAGCCAGCCTTGGGGATAATTAAGTTGTTTTTTTTTTCCATAATGAGGGCCAATTGGCTCCTTAATTATATTTTTCTCCATCTCAAATTTTAAAAATGTGAACCACCTAGGTTGGTTGATCAAAACTTGTGTAATATGTGGTGGGAAGAAGGAAAGGATCAGATTTAAATCTGAGCTCTTGATCTTTATTAGCAGATGAAGGCAGAAGCCTATGTAGTGAGGCTAAATCCAGAGATAGGATCAGGGCAGCAGACTGACAGCAGACTGTGACAGCTCATAAGCAAGTTTCCTTGGGGACACACAGAGGCTTGGATCAAAACATCAAATCCCAGGAAATAAGCACTGGAGGGGATTTGAGGTATTTCAGCCCCAAAGGGTCATTCTATTGATGGAAAGTCTTGGGTCCAGAAATAAGTGACTGGTCCAAGATCATCCTTTTCACTGTACCAGGCAATGAGCTTCCTCAGACTCTAGCCAATATTGTGACATAACAATAGTTCCCTTTGCATATTACTTTATGCTTTATTTTTTTTAAGTTTTTAATGTTCATTTATTTTTGAGAGAGAGGGAGAGACAGAAAGAGCACAAGTGGGGGAGGGGCAGAGAGAGAGGAAGACACAGAATCCGAAGCAGGCTCCAGGCTCTGAGCTGTCAGCACAGAGCCTGACGCAGGGCTCCAACTCACGAACTGCAAAGATGGTGACCTGAGCTGAGGTCGGACACTTAACTGACTGAGCCACCCAGGCTCCCCCTGATTTTTTGCTTTAAACAACTCTTCTCTAGCCACTGTCCCCTTGGTCCTCATGGCAATACTGTGAGCTAAGTCAAACAGCATTAAATAGTGTTGCCTTTTTTTAAGAATCCAAATTTCAGAGTGGCTCATCATTTGCTTGAAGTCACACAGTAGATGATAGATCCAGGAAACATAGGAAAGTGCATGTTCTTTCCATTTTAGTATAGCAGCCCGCCCATTCTCTCATTACTGATTTATTCATTTGCCAAACACCAGCTGAGAGCCCAAGGCTAGGCCTCGTGCTGGGCAGTTTTCTTTGGCATCCCCCAGCCTGTTTCTTCTAAGTTCTATCTGCTTTCACAGAGTAATTAGGCTTTTAGCCATAGGAAAACCATGATCTGGTGTGAGCTATAGGAAAATCTCTTCTGTGGAGCGTGAAACATGGCTTGGTGAGGATAGAGCCTAGAGGCAGAGAGACTAGCAGGCTGGCCAGGGGCTGAGAAGACCTGAATACAGGACTAGCCATGAGGAAGGAGAGGTGGAAGGGTGGTTTTGAGGGAGATTTCAAGTGGAACGTGGTTGCTGGTGAGAACAAGAGAGCAGTTGGAAGAAGCCTAAGATTTTATAGATCAGTTACTTGGGAGGTCCAAAGAGTGTGAGCCAGTTCTGGGCTGTACAATAAAAAGTCCAGTGTCTAAGGATTATTCTTTTTTTTTAATGTTTGTTTATATTTTGAAAGAGAGGGAATGAATGAGTGGTGGAGGGGCAGCGAGACAGGGAGACACAGAATCCGAAGCAGGCTCCAGGCTCTGAGCTCTCAGCACAGAGCCCGATGTGGGACTCAAACTCACGAACTGCAAGAACATGACCTGAGCTGAAGTCAGACACTTAACCGACTGAGCCACCCAGATGCCCCTGTCTGAGGGTTATTCGAGTAGAAATGTCTTGCCACAATGATGGGCAGCAATGATTCTAGAGTTGAGGAGAGAAGGGAGGTCTGCGATCAGAGTGTTGCTGACTAGGGGGTCATGGGAGTAGGTGTGCTCATCTGAGGAAAGTGTGGAAAATAGCAAGAAGGCTTGAGGCGGGCTGTGATCCAGGCTCTGCTTCTAATGGACTTGTCTAGGCAAAGCCATGAACCTCAGTTCTTTCCTAGAAAAGCTGGAGCAGGTGATCCACACACAGCCTTCCACTGTCAACCTCCTTTGCATCAGTGATGCAGGAGTTCGGAGTCTGGCCCTGTCTCACACCTGACTAGATCTGGCTGGTGTTAAGGAAACCCTGGTGACCCCATAAAGCCACAGTGTTCTTCTATCAGCAGCTTCCCTCCCACTCACATGGGATGTGCTGTTGGGTAACCGCCGCCTCCCCAGTCTCTACTCTGCGTCGCCCTGTCCTCTGGCCCCGGCTTTTATTACTTAGTGAGTGATGTTTGCCTGGAAACACTTTCTTTATGACTTATTAATAAAAAGCGAGAAGGGGAAAATGGGAGAAACACTAGGTAAGAGAGCAGGATTGTATCTAAGTGAAACACTTTTCAAAGTGTCAAAGGGTCTTTGGGGAAATAGGAAAAATAAATGAGTCAAAGTGTGAAGTGAGTGAGAGGCAGGAAATTTTGGCTTCAGGAAATAATTCCTCAGCAACAACAATTTGAACTGAAAACAAAACAAAACAAAATAGAACCCGACAAAATGAGAACTAATAATAATCATTGCCGTATTCCTCATCATGGTCACCCTCACCTCAACAGCCTGTGTTGACACGTTATTTTGACACTGGGTTGATCTGAAAAGTGACCAAGTCATCAGAGAGTGATATAAGGAAGTTGAGGATGGTGGTGGGTGGAGCCAGGAAGAACAGAGTGATGGGAGTGGCCCTGACACTCCCCGGGTTCCAGAAAATGGTCCTAAACCCCATGGGGCTGGAGGACGTCTCCAGGTTCAGGCGATGCCTTGGATAAGGCTCTGCTTTAGAATGCAGGGCCTCTAGAGTCTCCTAGTCTCCCCTGGAATTGTCTGCTCATGAAAAGTAGGAGGTAGCCACCAAGATTGCAAATCTGTGCCCTGTGGGTGATGTGGGGCCAGATGGTGGGTGAGGAGCCACACAATCCATGAATGTTTGAGATTCTCTGTTATATGTGAGGGGTCAGGTGCAACCTACCAGAGGCCTTCCAAAATTCATTGCCCTTCAGTGGTGGCTCCTGGGCCGAAGCTTCAGAAAAGGTTTTCAGGAAAAGAAAATAATACAGCTCCTCTATTCTTTACCCCTCATTTCTGAAAGTTCCCAATTTCTGGAGATTTCCCATTGCCTGACTCTCCCAGTGTCCCAGACACTGGCCAACCTAAAGGGTATTTCTTCCAGTTAGCTTGCTCTGTGAACATCCACTCCCATGGCTTTGTCCATACGGATGCCTCTCCCTAGAGCCCCTCCCCACTTTCAACCCTAATTCTCCCTCTGAAATCCTACCCTTCTCCAGAAAGCACAACTTGATGCCTCCAAATGGAAGGATTTTTTTTTTTTTACTTTGCTCTACTTTTTCTTGTGCATATCCTATTCATGCATATTTTATGAATGTCTGTACACATTCAGGACTTATCTACCCTACTAGACCACAGACTCCCCCAGAGATGAGACCTTGTCTTATTTATCTGAATAATGTTCAGAACAGGGAGCCCACAGAATTTTTCAGCTACAGGGCTGGCGAGTGAAAATGAAGGAAGCAGAGTGCTTTCCCAGCATGTAGAATCACAGCTCAGCAAGCTGAACTCAGTGGCCTGTCCCCAATCCAGCCTTCAAGGACAAAGTCAGATGCCACTTTGGTCTGAAAGCCTTACCAGATATTTTCATTTGGAAGTGGAATCCCTCTTCCTGGATTTCCTATGAAGAGCATTGGTTCTGTTCACCAAACATTTCCGTTCTCCTTCCGGACACACGGCCAGATTGTATTTCCCTGGCCCCTTTGAAGTTCAGTCCGGTCATGTGACTTGCTTGGGCTACAAAATAAAAGCAGAAATCATTTGTGTCACTTCTGAGTGTAAACTTTCCAAGCCAGTGAAAGGTTCATTATGCTCCCTTTCTCCTGCCTCAGCAATTGTGGAAGCACCGAAATGGAGCTTCCCTTTGGCTGCATTTCTTAAGTGAGGACATCACAGAGCAGAAAATCTCTGCGGACCCATGATAGAAATATAGTAGGAGCAGGAAATAAACCTTTAGTTTTTATAAGCTACTGAGAATCAGCGGTTGCTTATTACTGCAGCATAACATAACTTACCCTGTCTGATCCACACAGCATAATACTTCCCAATGTTATATGTGGAGATGCCCTCTCCCTAATAAGCTGGGCATGTATTCATCTGTTCAATCATTTGCTCAGCCTTTCACTTATCTTACAGTTATTTATAGAGCACCACCTTATGTCAGTGGTGTGCTAGTTGCCTGAGCTAGTACGGTGAGCAAGACCTGCTATCTGTCTTCAATAGGCTTCTGATCTGGCTGGAAGGATGGAGAACTTATCAGGAAGTGTCAATGAAGCATGGCGTGTACCATGGGGGGAAATTCAGAATGCTGTGGTAACACAGAGATAAACCATCTAAACTCGTAGAAATTTGGGAGGATCGGGGAAGAATTGCTGGAGAAATTCCCATCTTAGGTTGAGGGCTTTGAGACGAGTCAGAGTTATCCAGGTGAAAGGAAGAAGGGAGAGGAGGAATCCTGGCAAAGAGGATGGCATGTGGGAAGGCAATATGAGCCAGAAAAAGTGAACAGAGCACGGTCAGTGAAAGTCACCCGGTGTGGCTGGAGTACGGAGCCTCTGCTCGGTAAAGACTAGAGATGGGGCTGGCCAGCTAAGTTGGGTTTGGACCTACAGGATCCCTGCATGCCAAGTTAAGGACTTTAATTTGGACTTGATCGTAAAGGGAATTGGGAGCCGTCGAAAAGGTAATTGAGTGACATAATCATATCTTGTCTTAGATTTATAGGTCATCCCAGTTGTGGCAAGGAGAAGGGATGGAGTAGGGCTGCCGTCATGAGCCCCTTAGGGTAGAGTCTGCGTCTGCTTCACCTTGGTGACCCTGCACCAAGCCCTGAGTACTGCGTGCACATTCCAGAAATGCTAATTGGATGAAGAGATGACAAGAGGCGCGCAGGTCCTCAGCCCTTAGCCCTCAGCCCTGCCGAGTCTCTGTCAGTAACACCTGCAGGCTCTGAGCAGTCACTCACGAGTGGCAGCCTCTTGGAGTTTGGACTTGTGATGGCTTTAGATGCCAGTATTCCGTAATGAGCAAACCTGAACACGCCCCAACCTCTCAGTAACAGCAAGTCCCTGCCGGACAGTATGGACCTGCCCTCTTGCCCAGAAGACAGAAGCATCTAGACACTTCCAGAAGGAAACCAGCCAAGCGGCTGATTGCTGCATGGGGTTTGTGCGTGGGGGGAGGGGGTTATAAGTGGGCCACACTGGGGTTTGCCACACCACACTCCAATCTGGCAGCAGGCTCTACTGGCTGGTGCGCCTCACCTCCAAACCTTCGAGGGAGGCTCGTGCAGGTCACAACAGAGAGGGAGGTTTCATAACCCTTTGTGGGCCAGGGGTGGGGTGGGGAGGTGCCAGGGAGCTGCTATTTAAGGCAGGAGAGTTGTGCTTTGCCCTGGGAGCTGGGCTGTGGGCCGAGCCAGGTGCTGTCGAGCAGGAGGGCTGCTCACACTCCAAGAGCCAGCCCGGCAATTCCAGAAGGCAAAACTTCAGTGTATTCCAATTTTCCAAAATAGAAAGAATAAAACAAATCAGAGCAGATGTTCCAACATGTAATTATCAACTAATCAGTTTGGACTTTTTTTTTTTTTTTAAAGGAAATTTCAAAATAGCTCCCAGATTTCATCAACTGCAGCCCTGGCGGAGGGCTGGCTGGGTTGGAAAGGAGTGACTGCGGAGGGCTGTGGGTGCCCAGGTGGAGGAGGTGGGGACCGATGGGGGGGGCGGCTGCTGTCACTACCGCTGCCTCAAATGCTGAGGCGGCTGCTGCTGGGTGCAGAGGGCTGGGGGGGGTGGGAGGGGAGGCACCAGGCTGCAGGTGCCAGGTTGAGACAGCTGGGCCTCCAGACACACAGTTTCCCTCATAGGGATGCTGCTGTGAGCTGGGATGAGTCAGCTCTATGCCTCACCCTGCCCTAGATCTTGTCCCTGGCAGAATCATGAAATGGCTGGCCTGGAAGAACATCAATGACCACTTGATCCTCAAGCTTAAAGCCTTGGCTACCCCCTAGTACCTACTCTTTCTCTCTGAGCCCGTAAGATGCAAGATGCGTTTCTGGGATGATCATCAGTCCTTAACCATGGGAGTCTAGGCCTCTGTGTTTAGTTTTGCAGTCGGTTCTGAAATCTGGGAGGCTAACATTTCCCTGAAACCCTGGAGGGACCTTTGAGTGATTCCCCAGCAGATGAAAGTAATAAGAGGGAGGCAGAAGGGGAAAGGAGGGAAAGGAGAGAGGGAGAGAGCCTCATGGGACTAAGACCCCATGTGGGAATCTATCATTTTATTAGGTGTTTACAGTAGGACTCTAACATGCTAGACATTGTTTAGAAACGGACACTGTCTTAGGGCACCTGAGCGGCTCAGTCGGTTAAGCGACTGGCTTTGACTTAGGTCGTGATCTCATGGTTCGTGGGTTCAAGCCTGCGTTGGGCTCTGTGCTGACGGCTCAGAGCCTGGAGCTTGCTTCCGATTCTGTGTCTCCCTCTCTCTCTGCCCCTCCCCTGCGTGCACTCTATCTCTCTCTCTCTCAAAAATAAATAAACATTTTCTTTTAAAAAAAAAGAAATGGACACGGTCTTTCTGCTGGTCGATGCATATATGTGTGTAACTAGAGCTCTACAGATTATCTGCACCTTAAGCATGTTTGGTTTGCTGGGGTGAGCACTCTGCTGTCCCCAGAAACCTTCAGGAACAAAGTGTTATCAACACACATACACACTTCACAGCTTCCTGCAGTAAGTGCTGAATCCCAGGTTCCATAACCCTGGCAGTGGGCAGCCCGCGGCCCCTTCCTTACTGCTATCATTTCATGGCAACCTGCTCCCAGGTGAGGACTAGACCGAACCCCTCTCCTGAGGGCCTGCTCTCCGGGAGCCAGTTTCCAAAGACCACAACCGCACAGTGGCCTGGAGAGTGGGCTCTGTTGTCAGACTGCCCTGGAGTCAAGTCCTAGCCTCACCCCTCCCTACCTGTGTGTCTTCAGTAAGCTGCTTAACCTCTCTGGCGCCTGTCTCCTCATCTGTAAACTGCAGACAATGATGGTTCGTACTTCTCTCACGGTGGCTGCGAAGGTCACAGGAGGGAGCACACAAGAAGTGTTGGCACGTGCTCAGTGAAACGCTGGCCCCTGTGAGCAAAGCATACCTCCCGTTGACCCGTTTGTGTTGGAGCTGTGGGAAGTGTTCTGGGGTGCCAGCTGTGTTCTCCAGGGGAAGCTCTGTCCGTCCCTGGAAGCCCCTTGAGACTTTCCCTACTTTCTTGATGCTGAGCCTTTGCACTAGCATTCCTTGTACAGAGCAGCTCTTCATCATGTTCCTGTCTTTGCATGGCCGAGTCGAGTAGACTCCTTGACGCTGGCCTCCTGCATGAAGTCCTTCCCACTGCCGCAGCCCAAAGCCATTTCTTTCTCCCCTAAAGTCTTCGCGCTGTTTCCATGTATTTCTCGGTGTTCCTGATGGCCCTTTGGCTTGTGGTATGGTTATTCGTGTTCACATCTTAGTTCTCCTAAGAGATGTCCTTGAGGGCAGGTGTCTACTGGGTTCATCTTGATGAGGACCCCACCCTCCATGGCTCCCTGCTACAGGGTGGGTGCTCAGCTCATGCCTTTCAGTGTGTCCGTGAAGACAACTCATAGCCTGTGCGTGGCCTCACCCATCAACATGGCAATGGAGAAGGAAGACCCGGACCAGCCTTCTAGCTGAAGGGCCTCTAATCTAGGGGGAGGCAGGTGAATGAGGAGGGGTGAGGGGAGGCCAGGGGAGCTGGGAGAAGCTCTGTCTGCTTTCATACTTCGGGGGATTGGGCATACCTGCTGGAAAGAGGATGGCTTGTCCTCGACTTGTTGGTGAGAATAATCGCATGGACTTTGTCCACCTTCCTTTTAATTTATCATTGAGAGATGGCTTAGTAGGGTGGTTAAAAAGAAGCACTTGAATCCCATTGCCTGGGTGTGTGCTCCAGCCCCAACACTTCCCTGCCGGGCAACCTTGTACAATTGACTTGACCTGCCTGTGCTCTTCCCTCCACAATCTTCCCCCTGAAATGTGGATAATAATGACACCTGCCTTTTATGGCTGCTGCCACAATAAAATGGGGTAACACGTGAAGTACCGTAGGTAGTACCTGACATGTGGCAAGCACTAAGTGACAGTCATTGTTACCTCCCCACATGTCAGACCACAGAAACTGCTGTGCCAGCCTCTGTAGGCTCAGGTAGGAAAGTCAAGGGATCTAGGTTCAAATCCTAACCTTTCTAAACTGCAAGTTCTGTACCTGTGAGTGAGGTGTACTTCCCCTAAGTATCGGTGCCTCGGTTCTTGCATCTGTGAAATGGGAGTTGGGTTCGTCGATTTCTGAAAGCTTCT
This sequence comes from Panthera uncia, assembly GCF_023721935.1. Classification (NCBI taxonomy): domain Eukaryota; kingdom Metazoa; phylum Chordata; class Mammalia; order Carnivora; family Felidae; genus Panthera; species Panthera uncia. Next base: position 9,284 of record NW_026058278.1, read on the forward strand.
TTCAAACCCTGTTTTAATGTATTTGTGAATATTTAGGAAGAGACAAGGCCCGGGAAATAGATAATATATACATCCAGATGCTAACTTTGTGTATCCGTTTCTCACTGTCTGTAACTTATTTCTTATCTCCTTTCTTGCCTTCTCCTCTTCACCATTTCCTACGTGACCTTCACGTATAATCTCTGTGTGTCTCTCTTTTGTGAGCATATGCACACGCACATGCACACACACACATCATTTTTCTTTTTTTAAATTTTTTAATGTTTTTATTTTTGAGAGAGAGAGACAGAGTGTGAGCAAGGGAGGGGCAGAGAGAGAGAAGGAGACACAGAATCTGAAGCAGGCTCGAGGCTCCAGGCTGTCAGCACAGAGCCTGACACGGGGCTCGAACCCATAAACCGTGAGATCATGACCTGAGCTGAAGTCGTACGCTTAACCGACTGAGCCACCAACGTGCCTCGTCACACTTCCTTTTCCTTATTACCTCATTGACATTTTTCCTTTTGGATGCTGCCAGTTTCTCAGGAGACCTCAGGGGGAAGGAAGGGGCCTGGGCAGGGTGGAGGCATGGGGGGGCCTGGGCCGACTGCCACATCGGCTACCTGCACAGCCCAGGAACCTGCAGGAGGATTAGGGCTTTATTACATATATATGCCCTGGCTTTAAATGGGCTGAGCTTCCCATGATGTATCAAGAACTATGGGCTTGACAAGTAGTCAGGGCACTAGAGAAAAATGAAAAAGGACTTTTTTTTTTTTTACTTTTTTAATAAATGATAAAGAAGAAGAGGAAATGAATCAACTACAGACCCCTCCCCTTGCTCATTTCCCACCTGGGTCTGGGGCTGTGTGTGTGTGTGTGTGTGTGTGCAGGTGTGTGCACACGCTGGGAGGGGTGGCTGTTCTGTGTGGTGGCCCCTCGCTGCAACAGAGCCAGCAGCCTGACCTGGTGGCAAGGGCTCCAAGGAGCTGATCAGGACAGCTTGAGGGGTTCTCCTTCCACCAAAGGTTTCTCTGTGTCCCTGTTTCTCCATCTCTCTGTTGCTGTCTCTCTCTCTCTCTCTCTCTCTCTCTCTCTCTCTCTCCCTCTCCCTCTCCCCCTCTCTCCACCACCCCCTCTCTCATCCCTTCCCCAACCTTCACGGAGAGGCTCCAATTAAAGCAGAAATGGCAGTTTGGCTCCTGAGCTGACACCTCTGTAGCTGTAGAAGCTCTCACCATTGACAGCAATCCTTGGCTTTCTTACCTCCTGCGTGCTAGGTGGAAAAGGAAAATTTCCTGCGACCCCCACTACCCCTTCCTGTTCTCCCCACTCCCTCTCCTTCCCTAAGCCTGGGAGCCCCCCCCCCACCCAAGTGCTTCCCCCGCCTCCTGGCTCCTCTGCGGGGTGAAGTGCCTTCCAATGTCGCATTTCAATTAGGGTTTCAAGGAAGCCTGATCTTGGGAAGCCCCTCGCCTGCCTGCCCGCTCGCTACTTGAAAATGTCAGGTTTGGTAGTTCGGTGTTTCTCAACACTGTTCGCTAACGATTACATTTTGTGAACATTACTCTGGAAGGCTGGGGCTCAGAGCCCTCCATTTGCCTGCATCCCCGTCTGGCCCGGCATCTTCCACTGAATCCTTTCCCTGAAATGTAAGCACTAGGCTCAGAGGCCATATTTCCTTGCCCCCCAACAGCTTCATCAACCCTGTACCCCCTCAGACCCTGATTCCAGCTGCCTGACACATGGTTCTCCACAGGCTGCTCTTCCCCAGCCCCAACAAGTCCAAGGGCGAGCTCATTACCCAATCCCTAAGAGCTCCTGAAACCACCCCCCCTGCTTTTGGATGCTGCCAGTTTCTCAGGAGACCTCAGGGGGAAGGAAGGGGCCTGGGCAGGGTGGAGGCATGGGGGGGCCCCCCACGGCCACCCCTCCCGTGGATTCGGGAGGCCATGCTTTCCTCCAACCTGCTTTCCTCCAAAGTGACTGTGTCACCACCCTCTCACCTCCCAAGATTAGACCCAAGTCATCATCAGACTTGCCATCTGTAGCACTCAGGTAGCCCTGAAGCTACATCCTCTGGAGTCCCTTTCTGTCCATCCTTCTCCTTCCCCTTATCACATGGTCCCCCTGTGACTGCTGCCATGGCCTCTGTCTGGTCTCCCAGCCTCAAATTCCATGCCACTATAAGTCACTCTTGTCTCTTTTCTGGGTTTCTATTCCTAAACTTAGGCTGTGTCTCCCACCCTTAAGAACTTGCAATGGCTCCCTATTGCTTACAGAGTCCAAGCCTCTTCTTAATCTGATGTCTCACTCCACCCACCCTGACTGCCTTCCCACCATTCCCTGAACTGCCCATGTTCTTTTATAGCTTCCCATCTGTCTCCATGCTGTTTCCTCAGCCGGAATTTCCTTTCCCCCAGCCTGTCATTGTGTCGAGTCTGACAATTTATGCTAATAGGGTATCTTGCCTGGGAAAGGCACATAATAAATATTTGTAGATTGATAGATGCAAATTAAAAAATCTGAAAGCCATTTATTTATTTTAAAAAATATGCTTTGAGCACGTACGGTGGGTCTGGCTGCGCTAGACACAGAGGATACAAAAGTAAGTAAGAAGCAGTCACAGCTCCTACCCTGGATGTGCTCGCCGTCTAGAGGAATGGCAGAAATGGAAATAAAGGGATTACAATGCAGCGCTGATTTGATAAATACATCATCATTTGCTAAGCGTCTCTTCTATGTCAGGAACTGTGATAGATGCTGAAAATAGGCAAACGAACAAGGCACAATCTTCATGTTGAGGGTTTCCATTCTGGGGGCAGAGACTGACAAGGGGAAGGGGAAGAGGGACAAGCCGGGCTTCGTTCACACGTGCCCTGGGAATGTGTGGCAGGGACAGTTGATAACAGTCTTGTGGATTCGGGAGACCATGTCCGAGTCCAGTCATGGGAGATGGCGTGGGGGCTGGGGGGGGGGGGCGGTGGCTGGATGCAGGAACTGGGGAGCAAGGAGTGGGAGCCGCATGTGAGTAAGGACCCATGGGAGAGGGGCAGGCCTGGAGGTGGGGAGGTGGGTGGACAGTGGCTAGTAGTGGGAAGGCAAGTTTAAGAATGAGCAGAGGCCAGATCAAGAAGGCTTCAGTTAAAGAGTTTGGGTTTTATCCTGAGCGTTGAGGAGTTTAATCAGCACAGAGAAGGCTGGTCAGATTTGTGCATTAGGATCCATCCCTCTACTGTTCTCCCTCATGCATCAGTCACTCACTGATTGACTCGTTCAACATATACTGACAGCTAGTACATCCAGCAAGAATGCTGGGCATTGAGAGGAGGGTCAAGCTCGGGGCTTAGTTCAGAGGTTGTAGCAGAATTCAGAAGAGAAGACAGTGGCCTGGATTAAAGAGATGTTCAGGGATAGGAGACTCAGGGCCTGAAGGCAGATTAGATGGGCTGCAGGGGCAGGGGTGGGGAGCGGGGGGAGGGCGATGAAAGCTGGTGATGATAATTGTGAACATCGGTGAGCCTTCACCACATGGCAAGCACGATTCTAACTCCTGTGTGTGTGTTAACTTCTTAATTCTCCCAGTAACCTTGAGGGGTAGGCTTTATCATTATCCTCATTTCCTGAGCAAGGAAACTGCAGCCCAGAGAGGGGGTGACAGCCCAGAGAGGGGATTTAAGTACGGGCAGGACCTAAGTTTCCTAGTGTGGAAACAGTTGGAGTAGGAGGGCAGGGGGAGAGGTGGACATGTCAGGTGGAAATCACACATGTGCTTCATGAATTTTGACAATTTTAGAGAAGCTTGAGGCAAAGTAAGGGGCAGAAGCTTCAGGGCTTGGAGTGAAAGCCACGGAGGCCACTCTCCCAAGCCACGATTTCCAGTGGTTTCAGGAGAGCACACTTCGCCTGTGGAAACAGAAAGTCCCCACCTTCTCAGGAGCCCCAATATTAGTCTGGATGCAGAACTACCTAAAGTAGAGGGGCCCTTTTGCTTGTTGGGTTGGAACAGTCCTAAGAAGTATTGTTTTGGATTGATTATTGTTGAGTCCTTCCGTTCCTTGTCCTCTTGTGTTGATCAACTCAACATTGATTCACAACCTCGGGTGTTCCCCAGAGTGAAATTCTAAACTGGCCCCCATATGCAGAGGGCCAGGAGAGCCCAAGGAAAGTGACAGACCACTCCAGATTGGCAGGTGGCAATTCTAATCACCAAGGGTCGCACATACAATGCTTGTCTTGTGGGAAGCTGCAAGAGAAGATCTTTATAGGCACCCACCAGAGTCTTGAAGGTTTATATGGAGGCCTTAACTGGATCCAGTCATGTATTCAGTCCAAAAGGCCTCAACACCTTGGTGTCTCAAGGCTGCATCCTTGAGATGGCTTCTAGTGAGGGGATAATGGGCAGGACATATATTCCAAGGACAGGGGAGGGGTTGAGGAGCCTCCAATTGCCCAGGGCCAGCTCTGGGGTGAAGAGACAGTCACATGCTCTTGATGACCTCCTCAAACACTCCAGAAAAACTTCTTTAACATTGGAGGCCCAATGCAAAATTAAAATGAGGGGTGCCTTGCTCAAGAGTTACTAAGAATTTCAAGACAGCAACAGCAGAGCACAAACCAAATATAGAACCCTTCTGAGCATAGGACCCTGTGTGACTACACGTGTTGCACACCTATGAAGCTGGCCCTGCGTGGATCACTAACCCAATTGCATTGTAAGTTTCTTTAGGGTAAAGACTGTGTTTTCTGTCCAAAAAGTACTTATGAGTGCCAAAAAAAAAAAAAAAGAAGAAGAAAAGAAAAAGCAACTTACCAAATTTGTGTAAAAGAGTATGGGAAAAGGAATCCTTATGTTACTATGCCAACCTCTGCAGTGGGTGTGTTTTATAGATGTGTAAACAAGGACTCAGTGATTTGTCTAAGGTTAATTACTGCTAACGATGGACCAGGTTTAAATGGGCATGCACATTTTTCTGCTCCAAAGCCCATACGCTTTGCAATATACCCCCCAGTAGAGGGATGATTCATATGAAGGGGACCTAAGCCAGCTTCCCTGCAACTGAATGGTTTTAAGACCTCATCAAGCCATCAAGACCACTGAAGAGCTCAGAAAGGTAGGGTGCTTGGGGCAAGATTTGATTCTTGCTGAAGCCCCACTGGGTAGCTTCTGGTGTGTACAGGAAGCAGAGATACTAGAGTTAGAGATGCCCTGTGGAGCTAGGATGGGCTGAGGCTCAGGGACAGGGTCAGGCAACAAGCGTTAACTGGATTCTTTGTGTCTGTCCCTGCGCAGTGGGCTGGGAATAGAGAGATGGCAGGGATACGATAAGGATCTCCTCGTGCATCTTATTTGTTAATTTGGTAAGTTGCAAGTTTAATTTTTAGATCAAGTTTCTGAAATGTCCACTGCGTAAAAATAGCCCAGTTATAATGGCTTTGTGTGGACTTTTACTTAGCAAAGCTGTGGTTCCCAGTGTGTTTGCTCTTTTCGAATGCTAAAAATAATTTGAAATCTCCCACATCAAAGTAGTTTTTCTTTGAGTTATCTGTTCATCAAGAAACCATGTAATGACAAAAAGCCATACTTGAAAATGTGTTTTTATTCTTCGCAACATTGATAACATTTGACAAATAATTGCACATCAGGTATGTGTGAGATACATTATCAGTGGAGCCCAGGGACCGAGCTAGGTGCACGCAAGGACTTATTTACCAAACACACCGCCCACACACACACATGCACGTGTGCGTGTCCACATACATACACACACACACACACACACACACACAGGTGAGAAACCCACCGAGCAGGTGCAAAAAAACCAGAGCGTGGGACCTTGGCTTGAGCTATACAGTTCGCAGATGCCATCAGATGATGAGTCTGTTCCAAGGGGTGTGTGTTTGGAGATTCTCAAGCAGCTGTTTGCAAACCTGGTCTGGCTTGGTACCTCCTCAGGCCTTCCTGAGGAAATGGCAGAGAGATGAGCTGTCTGATTTGCAGGGAGGAAGCTGGGTGCAGCTACCTGGAGAGAGACCCAAACAAAGAGCTCCAGAATGAGGGAGATGCCAGAGGGCAAATCTCATGGCAGCTCCTGGGCAGAACCTGTGATTACACCTTTTTTTATTCTAACCACTGGGGTGGATACAGCCGCTTTGTCTAATGCAGTTTTCTTCCTCTAGCAGCCTTTCCTGTGATGAGTGTGGCAATTAGAGTTGATCTGGGCATAAATAGCTACCCAGATGCCCTGATGTCCTGGGAGTTGGCATCAACAAGGATGAGTGAGGGAGGCTGGACCTGGTCCCCAGGACCCCAGCGGGGTGCCTCCCTGTCAGCCCCTCTCCCCAGGGTGCAGCCATAGGGCCGGGAGCTTGGCTATTTATAGCCAGGCTCTGATATCTCAGATGATTACCTTTCAGATCTCAAGTGTGAGGTCTACTTTATGGAAATAGCATGGTACAAACTAATTGCAGGTTTTGTGGTGCATCTATTTTTTTCTCATTTTCTCTTCTCCTACCACCTCTCCCCTCCCCCCCCCACCCCACCTCCCCCAACACCCGCCAATTCCCAGCACCACCACTACACCATCTTTTGCAAAGACCAGAAGCAGCACAGTGTTACTGGGAAGCCAGCAGCCCTGCAGAAGTACCACCTTCCCCATCAAACCCTGGAAAAGGTAGTTCTCTCAAGGGTGCCAAAATGCACCAGATTAGGTTTCATTCCTGATATTTTGCTGGCGATTTCTTATCTTCTCACTCAACAGCCATCATATTTCCAACAGAGCATGGGGCCTTCATCTTCACCTTGAAACAGCACCGGGGAGGTCAACTAGTCCAACCTTCTCACCTGCGTGTTTCCTGTAAGAATATCTGTCTGTCCATCTTTGCTTGACAACTTCTTTTTTTTTTTCTCAATATATGAAATTTATTGTCAAATTGGTTTCCATACAACACCCAGTGCTCATCCCAAAAGGTGCCCTCCTCAATACCCATCACCCACCCTCCCCTCCCTCCCACCCCCCATCAACCCTCAGTTTGTTCTCAGTTTTTTTTTTTGTTTTTTTTTTTCAACGTTTTTTATTTATTTTTGGGACAGAGAGAGACAGAGCATGAACGGGGGAGGGGCAGAGAGAGAGGGAGACACAGAATCGGAAACAGGCTCCAGGCTCCGAGCCATCAGCCCAGAGCCTGACGCGGGGCTCGAACTCACGGACCGCGAGATCGTGACCTGGCTGAAGCCGGACGCTTAACCGACTGCGCCACCCAGGCGCCCCTGTTCTCAGTTTTTAAGAGTCTCTTATGCTTTGGCTCTCTCCCACTCTAACCTCTTTTTTTTTTTCCTTCCCCTCCCCCATGGGTTTCTGTTAAGTTTCTCAGGATCCACATAAGAGTGAAAACATATGGTATCTGTCTTTCTCTGTATGGCTTACTTCACTTAGCATCACACTCTCCAGTTCCATCCACGTTGCTACAAAGGGCCATATTTCGTTCTTTCTCATTGCCATGTAGTACTCCATTGTGTATATAAACCACAATGACGACTTCTGAAAGATGAGCTCAGCCCTTTCCAAAGCCACCTCTCCATAGTTAAAATAACTCTAACTATTAGAAAATTTTTGAACTGTAACTTTTCTCTTTAAGGTGAGAACAAGTTTTATCCCTTTTTCAAGGATATACTGTTACCTACTCCAAGCCAGCTAAGGTACTGCCGAGTCTCACCTGGCACCCAGCCTCTGCCATCCTCCCTCATCCCTAGCTGGGGTCACCTGATCCTCACCTCTGGACTCTGTTCTGCTCTTGGGTACTGGGACTAATCTTGGCCTTGGGCAGGAGGGATTGAAGGCACTCTAGCCCAACTGTGTGGGATTAAAAATCAATGTTCTCTTAATGCTAATCTGGATAATGTGATTCTTTTGTTGTGTCTTTTTTTTCCTGATTAAACAGGCTTCTACTTATTTTTGTGGTAACAATAGCTATTGTTTTTTGAGTGTTTGCTATGTGCCAGACACTGTGCTAAGCATGTTGTACTTTATTTCATTCCACCAGCAGCTCCCCAGGGTTGATATTATTACCCTTAAGGTATAGATGAGGAAAACAGGAGCCTAGGGAAGTATGGGGACTTTCCCAAGGTCACAGATATAAACAAGTGAAAGAACTGAAGGATGCCATCAGAGCAAGCTTCAGTCTGCAGCCAAGGGCTCGCCACCCTAATGCAATGCCACCTTAGCCTGGGCTTTCTTGGTGTCCTCAGTTTTGGTGCCTCTTGATGCCCTATGTCCCTCTTAGCACCTCTGGGCAGAGGGAACATCCTTGTGGGTTCCCAGTGCTCAGACTGGAGTCCTACCTGAATCCCAGCCCAGGTGTAGCCCAGGTAGCCTGGCCACCTGCTTAGAGACTTCCCTGACACCACCTGTCTGTTTGCTTAGTTCTAGTCACATGGCATGCCTGGAAATTTTCTTACCATTTTCTCTCCCTGGCCTAGTTGTGGTATTTGTTATTTGCATATTTTCTCTTCTTTACAGTTATAATAGTAAGGTTTGGGGAGAAAGGTCTCTCCTGGCATTTTTTTAACTCCTGGTGGTCCCGAAAAGTAACCTAAAGAATCTTATTTGGCCTGTTGGAGAAACCCCTGGAATCATATTGAGAAAGCCTCACCTCACCTCACACCTAACAGATGGCTCTGGTTGCACCTAATCCCACTACCTCTTTGACAGCTGGGAGAGAGGCATGTTACTTGGACTCCTACTCCAAAGGGGAAGGAGGTAGAGATACATTCTAGTAAGAAAACATCTCTTGAGAGTTCCTTAAGGGAGATCACATTTTCAAATCCCTTCAGCATCCATGGTTCTAATCTGTGAGGTCTGGAGACTGTGGTTCATGGATAACAAGCTTGCCAAAGTCTCTGGTTCTCACCATTTAAAGGCTTTGCTCAGGAAGCCACCTCCCAGGGTCTAGAGCATTCTCTTACAAGGACACAACAATATCAAACTCTTTGTGAAGGAAAAGGGAAGAGCCACATAGGACCTCACTCAGTAATTGCCTTGTTGACCCCAATTTGAGCTGGTTCCTATTCTTCCTTCTCATTATACTGTAGACAAAAATGAATATTTCTTTCTAAGATCAAATGTTTTAAGGGGAAAATAAAAAATGACAACCTAAATATGCTAACTAAAAACAAAATAAAGAACATCAAAAACCAAAACAAACAAAAAGCCCCCAAACCTGGGGGCTCATCCTGAACAGCCAGGCTATACTATAGTGAATGGCAAGTTCATTGTCCCCATACATGTTGCCCTCTTCAGCCTCTTAGTAAGGAAGGATTTCATCGTGTGTGTGTGTGTGTGTGTGTGTGTGTGTGTGTTTTGTTTTAGTTTTTGATTTTTTTTTTTTAAGACAAGGCTCCAGACCTCGGGAACTTGCTGGAGCTGATAATATGGCTTCCTGAGTAAAGGTTATAAAGAGGAAAAACCAAAGATCTCCATACCAGATCAGGTGGGTTTGGAGCATGGGGAATGGGATGGTCAGAAATCATCTCTGACACCTAATGAGTTTCCTTTGGTCATATACTTGGGGTCACATAGAAGGTCCCTCTTAACAACCTGAATGAGAACTCTTAGAGATTGCAGACTGCAATCAGGTGCATTGCTTGGACAGCCTTTTGGATACCCTGAAATCGCTCTCTTGTATAGTAACTATAAAGAGGAACAGAAATGTGCATCTTAAATAGGCCAGCTAAGTCACGATTATGGAATGTGCTATTCACATCACCATATTTTGGTTAGTAAATTTGGGTTGTCACTTTTTCTTAGTCCCCTGAAGTGTGTGGGCTTAGAAATAAATTCTTCCATTTTTTCCCCTTGCACAGTGAATCAAAACAAAATTTGGAACAGGCCCAGACTAGAGTCAAGTAATTACAGAGTGTGTTGCAAGGTAGTCAATCCAGAATAATTGGCCCCTGTCTCTGGCCTTAGTTCAGCCTATTACAGGAGGGTGAACCCTCAGTGGGCAGGAAGGTATAGAAGTGGTCGTCTGATCTTCCCTGAGATATGGTGATCCACAGGGAAGGCCCTCTCATCCAGGAAATCCAACTTCACTATGGCCTCTCTGTGAACACATCACCCCTAGAATCAGATGGTTCAGTGTCTGCATAAGGTTCCTGATACCCTGGCTTTTTTTTCCTTTCTTTGTTTCATGACCCACTTTATTTTCTAGTATAAATGTTGAGCACATCAATCTCAACTTTAGATAAGAACACATTTATTTATTTAAACTTGGTTAAAGATATCAAACAAGAAGAACTAAAACCCAGGCTATCATGTCATACTATATTTGCAGATATAGACAGACATATCAAGTTTACAATTACGAAACAGATTCAAATTGAAAAAGCTGCCTAGCTCAGTGATTTCATCAGTAACCACAAATGGACTACTCTCTTTTAAGAAAAGAGTCCATACTTTTTCCAGAGACTCCAGGGAGCACAGAACCAAGCTGGGGGCCAGTCAGTGATATTGCTATGCCCCTCCTGGCCTGAGACTGGTTCAAAGCATGGGCTTGTGACACATACCAGGCCAATTAGCGATCTTCCTTAGGGTACTTCGAAAGCAGTTTAGAAGAAGATTTTCCCTTTTCTCTTGCATTGTGAAGATGGAATTCAGAGATGTTTGCAGCTGCATTTCCTTCAAAAAGAAAAATTCTGTAATGAAGACCACAGAGGGAAATGTTGGAAGATTGAGGTGGGGGGGTGGGCGGTGAAGCCAGAGTGGCAATGAAAACCAGACAGAACCCTGATGGCATCAGAGACCTTTAGTCCTACTGTCCTGAAGTCAGTTCCACTCTTGCCAAAACTGGTTTGATTATCAAGATAATGGAATTTCTTGTAGTCTTGAACTTTCTCTTCTAAACTTTTTATAATTTATTTTATTTTATTTTTAAGTAATTTCTACACCTAACATGGGGCTCAAACTCATGATGCTGGCTCAAGTGTCACATGCCCTACTGACTGAGCCAGCCAGTTGACCTTGAAACTCTTCGAGTTGACCTTGAAATCTTGACATGCCCAACATTCATTCCTGGACGATTTTCTTGTCTTTATCTATACTTATCCCTTGGTGATCTCCTCAAGTCCCATGGCTTTAAGTAACATTAATGCTGACATTGTCCTTTGTAGCTTTGTAGCCCTGACCTCTACACCCATATGTTTCATTGCCTATCCAGCAATGCCTCATGTTTGTCTCTAGTTATCTTGACTGGACATATCCAATACAATCTCCTCTCCCTCCCTCATCCTTCACCCAGTCTCCCCATCTCCTTAATGGCTCCCAATTGCCTTTTTCAATTGTTCAAGTCAAAAACCTAACTAAGCATCACCTCCTTATCTTGCACCTCTGTAACCCAATCAACCACCAAATCCCACTGATTCTACTTCTAAAATAATTTTCCTGCCTGTATACTTATTTCTATCTCTTCTTTGTCCAGCCTAGTCTACAACAATAGTCTCCTAACTGGATTCCTTGTTTTTACTCTTGACCACTTACAATATATTCTCCTTCTCCACATAGCACACAAGGCACTCTTTTTGGAATTTAAATAACAGAGTTTTGTGCTTAATTTCCTTCAGTTACTTCCACAATAATTAATAAAATCCAAACTCCTTTTCATGGTCCACATGATTTATGATCTGGCCCCTGTTCCTCTTTCCAACTCATCTTCTTAATTAAGTCTTCTTTTCTTGAAACTGTCAGATTTGTTCTCTGCCTCAGGGCCCTTGCATTTGCTCATCTCTTCCCAGAATGTTTGCATGACTCGTTCCTTTTCATCATCTGTATGCCTCAGAGAAGCCTTCTCTATCCCCCAAATATAAGTTATCTCTGAGTCCTCAGTAACACTGTGTACCCTGTGATATTTAAATTTCTAATCACAACCTGGTATTCTCTCCTTACTCATTCTTTGTATTGTGTCTCTCTTTACTATAGAATGTAAGCATCACAAAACCTGGGGTTTTATCTTTTCACTACTACAACTTCAGCACCTAAAACAGTTCCTAGTAAATGGAAGTACTCAATAAATATTTGTTGAATGAATGAATAAAAGTTATTTAGTTGGGTTTCTTTCTCTTGCAAGGAAAGGAGATTCTGAGAGATACAAGATAGTTTCCTCAAAATTCCAGACAAAAATCAAGGATATGTTTGATAGTTATGGGAGTAGAATTGAATGCTATAACAGCAGCAACTATTTATTGAGCATTTACTCTATGCCAGACATGGAATTTTACATTAATCTAATGCTCACAGAAACCCTGTAATATAGGTATCTTAATCTTTTCTTCTCCCCAGTGTTGAAAATTGAGACCCAGAGAGATTATATGACTTGTCCAAGATTACATATCAAGTAAGATTGGTGGGTCTTGAGTTCTGATTCCAATGTCAATATTTACTTATGACATCACACTACCTCTCTAAAGTAAGTATATCCTAACAAAGTCAGCTCCTTACTTCTCCCTAGGAATGAGGTTTTTAGATATCTTGCTGGGTAGGAATTTCACTGCTGAAACACATAGAATAAAATACAGAACAACAACAACAAAAACACTTCTTGGGAGGAACTTAAGAAAATTAGTTTAACAAGCAGCCTGAATAATCAAAGAATGTCAAAAGTCTAAAGTTCGATGTTTGTCTCACATTTTAATGCAGTGCAGCTTTAGAAGAGATAAAATCATATCTACCCAAGCATCTCATAGTGATGCTGGGTTGTTGTGAAAGCTATTTCAAAAGTATTTTAAGTAAGAAAAATGGTATCATGCACATGTGAGGTTTAACTATTTCTAGCTTGGCTAAAACCTTAATCCCAAGGACAAATGTCTGCTCATCTAAGGAGCTTTCCATTTTTTTTTTTTTTTTGGTAAAGATGCTGTATACCAAAGGACTCGGTTGTTTTTGTTTGGACATGGGAGAGAGAGAGATTGAGAGAAGAAAGGAGGGGGGACAGGGAATGGGGGAAAAGGAAGAGAAAGGAAGAAAGAAAGAGAGAGGATGGAGGGAGAGGAATAGAGGACAAAGAAAGGAAAGAAAAAAAAGAGGAGCTATCAACCCTGTCTGCCATGAGGTAGACTCTGGGCTCATCACTGCCGATCCCTCTGTCCTCTTAGTGTTTATAGATGCGCCCTCTGGTTGTTGATCACTTTGCTCCAGCTCTGGGATTCTCGGGCTTGCCTCACATCTTCTTGTTGCTGTTTACTTGGGTGCAGCCCCTGCAATCCCCCTTCTGCCTCAGAGGTCTGGGAGAATGATTGTAAGCAGTGCACAGAATACACTGACTGATTTCCTTCCCACCCAGGGACACCCATCATTGGACTGCTATTCCATCCTCATTGGGAATCTCAGTGTTGTCTCTTTGGCTCTCTCTCCCCTCAAGGTGTGCATTAGCTTATAATGGTCACACTTCATCACCGACTCATTTATCCATAGCCTGCCTCCTCAGGACCACTCTATCCTCTGATACATTTGATGAAACTCTTATTTTCCTTAACTCTTCTCCAAACTATAACTCAGCCAGGATTTTTGCCAACCTTATCTTCTCCCAGCAGCCTTAACTGATGCAGCCAATTTTTTTCACCCTATTCCCTCTCATCTTCTCCATTTCTAGGACAGATGTTTCCTTCTTTTCTTATTAATTATCACAAATACCCAAATAAAACCTAAATATAGGCTGACTTATTTTCTCCTCTCGATCAATAGGAATTAAAGTACTGCTATCTGTTCCTTCCTGTTACTAAGAAAATCCCTGGGTAGAAAAATAAAAATAAAAACACTGAAATTACCCATTTATTTAATTACAAGGCACTTGCTTTCATCAGCCACATTTTCACTGCTGAGAAGATTCTGGTTTGGCAACAAAAGGCAAAAGCTATTTCTAGTGAGAGCGGCAAGGAGTCACTGTTAGCAATGCGACAGTGTGAGGAAAGCATGTGGAGCGGCTTTAATGGCTTTCTACCTTTGAGGGAGGGGCAACTGGGAGGTGGGGAGCGCAGGCATGGAAAGGCACAGATATAGAGAGATGGATAAAGTAGAGAGAGGAAGATCAAGGGATGGAACGAAATGTTAGAAAGGGATAGAGCAACACAAAGAAACTTATGTACAGAGGCAGGGGCAGAATGGAGAGCCAAGAAAGACACACAGGAAGTAAATGATGGAAAGTGGTGAAGGACAGAAAAAATAAGAGACCTGGAGGGAGAGAGAGAGAGAGAGAGAGAGAGAGATGAAGGTTACCAGGCAAGTTCGTTAAAACTTGGCCACATTTTCCTGGGGATAACAGTTGTAATTCAGGTCACTGTCACCAAATGGTGATGGCCATTCCAGGGTTTATATGTTGCCCTTTATAATTAAAAGTCTCAGAAATATAAATACATAGGATTCAAGTATTACTGGATATTTTTCTTGAAACAGGTTTTTATTAAAATGGACATACGTATTAGAGCAGCATTTTCTTGTAGAGAGAAATGAGGCTATTATAAATAGAAGCAAAACTTAAAGAAATTGAATGATCTAGGCACAGCTGAGATGTGAGAGCCAATTTAACTTTAGTTTTGGCTGTTCCTCCATTTTACTCCAGTTTCTGCACAGATCCTTAGACCCAACATTGACTCTTTCAGACACTGAAGATATAGGACTTGGTTTGGAAGCTGTTGCTCTGGGCTGTCTGGTTCGGATACTTGCTGCACAAGGCTGAAGGCCTCAGAACTTCACATGGAACTTGATTGTCTTTTTTTTTTTTTTTAATGTTTATGCTTTTGAGGAACAGAGAGCAAAGCATGAGTGGGTGAGGGGCAGAGAGAGAGGGAGACACAGAATCCAAAGCAGGCTCCAGGCTCCGAGCTGTCAGCGCAGAACCCGACACAGGGCTCAAACTCGTGAACCTCAAGATCATGACCTGAGCTGAAGTCGAACACTTAACCAAGCGAGCCACCCAGGCGCCCCGGAACTTGATTGTCTTAGTATGAATATTTTTAATCACGGTCTTATACTATGAGTGTTATCCATAGCAATTTTCACAGACTGTATCTAATAAAGTTGCCAGAGTGAAGTGTCCTCTCTGCCTTATGGTTCACTGGAAAGTCTCATCGAATTCCTTTAGCTCTGGAATGGCCAGTGGACTTGATCTCAAGAGCAAACTCTGGTTTAACCACCAAGGAAGCTTCTCCGAGAAGGGCAGTGTTGAGAGTGAGTCCGTGCTCAGAAAGAAAGGATGCTGAGCCTGACAAGCTCTGTGTGCCACAAATACAGGAGGAGAGGGTGATGGCAGCATGCTTGCAGTGAGCCAACTGAGGAGCTAAGAGCTGGAAGGACCTTACGAACTTACTTACATATCAACCTGAGAAATGTGAGCCCGTACTCTTCTACGGTAGGCTGAGAAGGAGAGGAAGCAGAAGGATGTGTGGAACTAGCCAAAACTAACAAGGTGCACGATCTCCTGGTTTCCACGGAGTCCTTATGTCATCATTCTAACTTCATGTGAGTTTACATCTTTCTAATTTCATGTGAATTACAGAAAGGAAAGGAGGGACAATAAGTTTCATTCATTTCCATTAACATCAATACAGTGTCTACCATATGGCAGGCACTTGGGATACAGTGATTAATATGACATTATTCAGTTCTCATGGAACTCGCAGCCTAGAGAGGGTGGGCAGGGAGATCAGTCAAATTAAGAATTATTTTCTACAATCTGAGTCATGCCATAGTGAATGCCCGTCTCCTACATGAAACCTTTCTGTGAACTATTGCTTCCTGCCCAAAGGTCAAATTTCTTACTAGAGCACACAGATATCCTTGTTAACACAGATTCCACTTACCTCTCAGCATTCTCTCCCTCGACCTCCGTGCTTCATCTGCACTGAACTCTCTTTTAATTTCTCAAATCTTATTTCACTTGCCTCTAGACTCTCACCATACTGTTTACTCCATCTAGAAAACTCTTGTCTCCTCCTCTCCCACGTCCGCCTGCCTGCTCTGCTCTGCTCACAGACTCTCTGACAGCCTTCCTCCAGAAAATCTTTTCTGATCTCACCTGTCTTGGTTACATACCTTTTGTATGTTCCCATATCACGTTCCACTTTGCTCCTCTGAGCTCTGACGTTTCTGTCTACACACTGTTTGCTCCGTGAGGGCAGGGACCAGGAATACTTGTTCATCATCGCATCCCCAGAAAGTAGCATGAAGCCTGGCACAAATTAGGCTCTGATGGGATATTTGTTAGATAGATAGATAAACAAACAAACAAACAAACAGAAGCTGTGTGCAAGTGGGTGGCTCACTAAATCTTCAATCTGCCATTGTTGGGTATTGGATCCAGAAAGGGGTTACAGGAGATTTATTTGAATATCAGGGGAAAGAGATGATCACTTCTTCATCTCAGTAGCTTCTAAATTTTTCTAAGATTAATCATTCTAGGTTGTTCCATGGTATTTGTTTTCAGTTTCTAACCTATGAGATGTTAGCTAATATTCATAAAATTTTATACCTCCCATGGGTATTTGAAATTAAAACTTGGTTTGGGAAGGTAAAAAGTCTTCAAAGACTGAATAAATGGAGATCAACAGTAATTAATATGTGCACAGAGATTTAGGATGGTCAAGAAGCTTCTGGATTATTTTTATTTGCTTCCTACAATAAGCAGAATAAAGTTAAATGACCTGTCCAAGGTCACAAGGACAGAAAGAACAGATCCAGGAATCAAAGATAGGTAGATCTTTTAAATCCAAACCCTGTGCCACTTCTCCCACAACACCACGACTCCCTCTGGGTGACGGAGGAACTCTGGGCACTGAACAGAAATGTGAGAGAGCTATTTGGGAATAGGTGGGCTGCCTGGTACCACCCAACTCACACCATGTAAGTAATGTCCTCCTCTGCCCACTGTGAGGCTGTTTCTGGGGAGAAAACATGGCACTGACCCTTCCTGAAAACCCATCAGCAAAATCTGATATGCGTTTGGTGCTAAGCTGGTAGAGTGGGTGCTGGGGCTGCACTACAGTCTTACATCTAAGATGAGCGTAAGACCTGCACAGGTACCTGGTGGCCAGACATAGAACAAGTTACAGGCCATGGTGCCACCCTAGCTAGAAGTGAGTGGTTTCACTCAGGAGCTGCGTTGGATGCCAGTTGATGGTGGATGTGAACTCATGTCCTGGTGGTGTGGGGTCCCTTCAGAATATGAATGATTAATGTGGTTATGTGGAGTGCCAAAGTGAAGGTAGTCAGCGGCCCCTGAAGAGATGGGGAGAGATGGGTAAAGAGCTAATCTGGAGGGAGAAGCTGGAAACCAGGTGTTATTTGAATATAAGACACATACTTGAATCTAAGAGATCAGGGCCAGTTAATTAAGGGGAGTTATACGCATGCAAGGACCAAATGAAGTTTTACAGGCAGGATGCGGATTTGCTAGGATCCTTTGGGGGAGTTTAAACCTCCTAACTCTGAACGGTATATTCTCTAAGCGGAGCCTCGGAGAGCTGACTGGGGAACCAGTTGAGGGAAGCCGAGTACACAGAAAAGGTAGCCATCTCTACTGATAAATACATCCCGTCTCTACATTTCGTAGTCTTTTCCTGTGCTCCCCTGAATCTAGATCCAGACTTCCTCCACTTCGCATTGCCATCCATTTGCAAGCCAAGAAGGCTCTCTCCCCCTTCCTTCAGCTCCGGGGACTGGCATCACACAGGAGCTTGCAATTCTCTCTGTCACTCAGCCTTTCCCTACCTCAGGGAGAAAACTGCCATTGATTACAGACCTACCAAATTAAAGCTTCGGGAGACTTAAGTGAGCAATTATTATCAGCTACAAAATGCTGGAAATTGTTTATTAAGCATCATCTCGTTGTTTACTCTGACAGCTTCCTGTTGAGCTTTCTTTCAACAACTCTGTGAAGCTGGAGGACTGTTCCAAAGCAGTCTGATTGGTTTCTTGAGTTTGCAGCATTCATAGCTGAGATGGAGTTACTCCTCAGGATTCAGGAGTCAATTCATCCATCCCCCTGCCTCAAGGCAGGCTTTAATTACATCAGTGTAAATTAAGAAAGTAGAAGACTGAAGATCAGTATCCCCTCATTTAAAATTGCCCCATGTGCGCCTGGGTGGCTCAGTCGGTTGAGCGTCCGACTTCAGCTCAGGTCACGATCTCATGGTTCATGAGTTCGAGCCCCGCGTCAGGCTCTGGGCTGATGGCTCAGAGCCTGCAGCCTGCTTCCGATTCTGTGTCTCCCTCTCTCTCTGCCCCTCCCCCATTCATGCTCTGTCTCTCTCTGTCTCAAAAATAAATAAACATTAAAAAAAAATTTTAAAAATAAAAAAATAAAATAAAATTGCCCCATGAGTGGGAATTCCTAAATATCCCTATGTCATAGTGGGAACATTTGGAGGTCACATCTGTCCCCAGGGTAGTGAACGTACACAGAACAGATTGCATCTATAGCATGACCTTTTCTGTGGTTCTTGCAGCCAGACTTTTGAGTTTCACTGGATTCCTGCTTATTTCTCAATGCTGGTTCTCCAGGACGGATTCTTTGAGTCTTTGGCTTTTCAGTAGTGAAAATAACCTACTTGTTTTCTATTGCTTCTTGCTTAGTACAGCAGGTGCACACTTGTACTCAGAACACTGAACTGATCATGAAATGCCACAGGACACTCTGGAAGCGGAGGGTCACCTAATTCAGCTCAGATGGGCCACGGAAGGGTCTCTGGAGGCCACACTAAGCTGAATCTTGAGGGATATTATTACAAGGTGAGAGGTGTTCTGCAGAGAATGAGTAATGAACAGAAAGGCCAAGAAAATGAGAGAGAATATAATAAATAAGCAATAAATAAATAAGCAATCAAACAAACAATGTATTAATTTATTAATTTAATAAATAAGCAATTAAAAGGTTTTTGGTACTCCTGACCATAGGGTTCATGTCACTGGAAATGAGGCTGGAAAGTGGGCAGGAAGCGTAGACTTTGTTCTAAAGATGCTGGAGAGGCAATGGGAGAGACCAAGGAGGAAGTGCTACATTAGGTTCGTGCAGTAGCTGGTGGTTGTGTGGAGGGAGCTCTGGAAGGAGTAGAAGCAGGAGGCAGGCAGGTATCTCAGAGCAGTAATCCTGGCAGGAAATGAGGAGTAACTGTGGTAAGACAGCACTTTCCAGGTAAAGTAGGATGCAGGCAAGGGAAAGGAAAAGGGGCTGGCTCTGATTGAAATCGACAGAGACAGAGAAACCAGCTGGGGGTAAATTGGAATCGTGATAGAAATTAGCACAGGGTGCCCTGCAGAGAAATTTTAGGCATGTGAAAGGCTGGACTGAACAAAATGCCCTTAAAATAACCTCCTTCTCTCTTACTGATTCCATGTCCCCGTGTATATAAATCATTTAGCTTAATATTCAAGATCTCCCTACCCCCATTCTCATCTCCATCTAAATTTTGGCCCTTCCCCAGCCTCATTTCCCAAACCCCCTATATAGCCATTCTCTTTTTTACCTTCAACATGCAACCAGAGCTGTAACCCTGCAGTTTACCACCCAAACATCCTCTGTTCTGCTGTTCTATAGCTACTCAGCACAGAAACCCCGGGAAGCCCCAAGTCCTGCAAGAAGCCTTCCCCTATGACTCCTGCCTTCTTCTGTCCCCCTTGTTGGTTTTTCTGTCATGCCCATAGTCAGAGCCACAGAATGTATAGTTTACTAAATACTGCCTTATTTTTTCTTATCCAAGAAACAATAAAATTTTAGCTTGAGGGCAAGGACTTTGTCTTATACATCTTTTGCTTAGCCTATAAAGTCTAGCACAAGAGGGAAAACAAATGGTAGAAACAAAAAAATGTACAGTGGAGTATATCATTACATTTACAATACAGTTATTAGGGCCCTACCCATGTGCCACAACGGAAGGCAAATTGGAACAATCAGGTAGCGTGAAAAACAGTCATATGAGAAGAAGTTGAACCTGGAGATGCCTTGCAAATTTTAAGAGAACCCTGTGAGATGTGGTATTTGGAGAGCTGTCAGCTTTTCTCCATCTTACTAAGGTATAAATCCAGGGCCATGGGTAAAAATTATAGACAGGGTTTTCGGTTCAACGTAAGAAGCTGCTTTCTCAAGGTCAGAGCTGCCAAAGATGGAGCAGAATGTCCCAAGAGGCCTTGAGTTCCTCTCCATGTCTCCATTGGAAACGTCCAAGTGGAAGTTTACGACCAATAGTAAGTTGTGCCAATGTGGGACGGTGATGAAGCACAGGGGCTTTGTTTCCTAAACTACACTGCGGTGATGACAGTTTTTTCCTCACAGAATTGATGCTAGGATTAAATGAACTAATATATGGAAAGGGTTTAGCCAAGTCCGTTAATGTTAACTTTTATTATTTTGAAATAATTAATATAATAAGGAATTTGCAAACCAGAGAGGCATCAAATTGGATATCTTTGAAGTCTCTCCCAAACCCAGATGTCTGGTTTATAAGATAATGAGTACCTGCTAGTGAAGTTGGACTTATGAAAACGGTATATCTTCAGTGGAGGGCTGGTATCACATGCCCTCTATCATATCGGACCCAGAGTAGTAGTAAAATAAGAATCGCTTGAAATACACTGGATCTAGAAGAGGTGATTTGTGACTAGGAGCAAAGAGTTGTGAAAATATGGATACAGGCAAGAAATCAGAAATCAAGTTTGCCAAATCAAAAGCCTGATGTCAGGAATAGACAGGGAGTCAGCATCCAGACTGGTAAAACAGATTTAAAAGCATCTAGAATTACGAGTTTATGGGAGGCCAGCGTAAAAACGAGGCAGATGGATCTGGTGGAGTCAGCAATGATCTTTATGATAAAAACTTCAGTGTGGCAAGAGCTGCTTCACCCAGGGCCCAATGACATATTCCCAGTGGAACAGAGCTTTGGGTACCCCTCTTTAGATGTAGGAAAGGCACACCCACGAGGATGGAACCCATAAGACTTTGAAAAGGCCATCATCTGCCCAGTGCTGTTCTACATATGGAGCTGCTGATCAAGTGTGTGAGTTCCCTCACCCTTCCTTCTTCGTCCCACGTCACCGGCACCCAGTGTGGATTCTTCTCTACCACTGTTTCCTCAGCTCACCCTTGGTGGCAACCCATCCACTGTTTCAGTCCTGCTCTCAGCTCTACACTCTCCGCACCTCATCCATCCTTTCATTCACACTAGCTTTGGCGATGCCCTTACTGTGCCTAGGGGCTGACCTTGACTCTGTCTCTGTTTTTCGTTTCTCTGCTTCCATAGCAGCGCCTACATCTTGAAAGAGCATGACACCTGGGGCTGCCTGAATCACAGTTACTAGTCCAGGGGCGCAGAGAGCTCTGTGCCCACCCTGTGTCTAGGGAGGAGGAGTCACCATGAGAAGTTAGGACAGCATGTGGTGGAGCCCACTAACTACCATTGTCCCCGCATTACCTAGCTCGCGGTGGCCTGTCATCTGCACGGGGCTCTCATTTCAGCTAGCAGAGCATCTTGGACACAGTCACAACCTGAACCTCTCTCTCATAGCTATCTGGAGGACAGCATGAGAAGACACAGGAACCTGTATTAGCTCAGTGAGATGGGAGCCCTGTTAATAGCCCAAGGTTTATTTCCCGGTCTCTCACTCTTTTTTTTTTTTTTTTTTTTTTTAATGTGAAATCATTCTGTTGTCAACGTTGGTGAGGGTGAGCCTGTTTGACTGAAGCGGTAATTTGACAAGATGTGTCTTCACTGTCATTCAAATTGTGGAAGAGAGCTCTTAGTATATGCCGGTTTGTTCTCTCTGCAACCTCCGTCTCCTCTGGGTGAAACTGTGCCTTCCCCTTAGAGATACACCTCCTTAACGATCAAGAAGGAGAAAAACACATGATCCTGAGGGTCAGGAGGGCACATGCTTAAATTTGCAATGAGTCCACAAGCTCATAAGATTCAAGATGAGCTTCAAGGCCAGTGTGCTTCAGGGACAGGGAGGGGCAAGAAATCAAGAGAGAGAGAGCCGCACAGGTTCTGCTGGAAGAAGCTCCTGCCTATCTCCATAAATCAACCCCAATGAGTTAATTCCTCATTGAGAATGATGAATGAAAGGCTCCAAGACCTGGCATGAGGCTGGGCTTGGGGAGGAACCAAGACTGCTAAAATGCCTGCCTGACTTGTCCCAAGGGCTGGGGGCAGGGAATCAGAACCACAGAAGACTCCTGGGTGCACTTCTGGCCCTGACAATGCCAGACAGTCTGAGAAATTGGAAACAATCTGGATTTTGTACTGCTACAACTTAATGATTTAGAGTACAGATCTAAAAAACCAGAGACACCCGGAATTCTAGCCTGTAACCTCGGGCAAGGCATATGACTTCTCCATCTATAAAACTGGGATAATAGTACCCATCCCGGAGTGCTCAGCAAATGGCAGATGTCACTACGAGTATATTGTGCATCTTCCCTCGGCACCTCTGGCCCCTAACAGGGCCAACTCTATGGTCTGGAATTGAGGGTTTATGAACGAACCATGCAGACCAGCCAGGGAAAGAGGAAATGGAAAAGTTGAAAGGTCTAGTGACCCTTATTTGGAATTGTAATCCCTCCTGGGTCTCATCTTCCTTCCTGCTTGGCTCAGCCCTGTTGAGCCCCAGACTCCTGAGCTGTTGTCAGCACACAGGTCTACTGGTAGGGAATCACGAGATCCTGAGAAATCCTTGCATTCATTGCTGGAGTCTACTGCAAGATTCTTTCTGTATGGGTTCCCAGCAAACTTTTGAGTACAGCAGACTACTAGGCATCACTTTGGGCACAGGTTTACAGGATGAATGAGATGAGACCCCTGTCATTGGAGGGACCCACCCAGAGTGTAGGATGGAAATGAATGAGTAAATGAATTGCAAGAAGCCATGGGAGGAGTGCCATGATGGATGAAGCCATGGGAAGAAGCAGAGGGCCACCTACTGGGACTGAGAACCTGAGAACCTGAGAACACTGCCCTTCAGGGCTGGCTGAAGCCCACGTTCATTATGAAGCCCTCACCATCCAAATAATTCTCTTTTCCCATCCCACTGTCCTACGGTACTGTCCAACTCAGCATTTAAATATTTTGTGCCTTTGAGATTTATTTTTTTCTCTGGAAGCAGAATTAAATGAGGATTAAACCAAGCAAGATGATGTTCACACAGTTGGTGCGCAGCAAATGCTGGCTTCCTCTCATGCCTTCGCTCCTTGAGGGAATCTATGTCATGGATTTGGTTGGACCACATGAAATTGCCATTTTTGTAGGTCTAAAAACGGTTGAATGTTAGTCATTTCCTATGATTCACGTTGATCGTTTTTTTCAGTGACCCAAAGCTCCTGGATAGATTAACTGACTTAGAAGGAAACATCTCTTCCCAGCAATGACTTAGGGAAGATGAACGGCCTTGTTCTGTATATCCAGCATGTTTGGACATCAGCTATACGCTAGGCACCACATAAGGACCTAGGGGTGTAGAGATAGAAGGTCTTTGTCCTCAAGGAGTTGACAATCCAAGAAAGAGACAGGCAAGAGCAGTTATAATTCAATGTGATGGTTACTGTAGACAAAATCTAAACAGTGTGCTGGGGAAATGCAAGAAGGGGGAATGAGGAGCTCAGTCTGAGGAGGGTCAGAAAAACTTCACGGAAGGCCTGACTTTGGACCTAAACTCAAAAGGCTGCAGAGGCGTTCTTTACAAAGCCAGACATTCCAGGCAAAGGGAATAACAGATATGTGAGAGCAGCACATGGCAGTTTTAAGGAGCCAGTAGACCACGGTCTCCAAACCAAATGTGAAATGCTAAAAGCAAGTATCCTCAAACAGATCTTTAAAAAGAAACCAGCGCTTCTAACAGAAGAGAACCCAGCGATCCTGCTTTCTAGGAAGATTAACGGGATTTTCTCCCGGGGCCCCTACCTCGTGAAGGAGTTGTTCTGGCTCCTGCGCTGGGCCCTGGGCGCCTGCCTTCCTTCCATCAGGCTCACGGTGAACCTCAAGTTCCATGGGGTTCCTCTGAGCAAGGTCCAGCCTGTCAGTGACTGGGATTTTTCAGCCTTCCACAGGGCTGGCCTCTCTCCCCGCTCCCATTAACTGCAAACAATAGGTTCTGCTCCACCAGGAGAGAGATTGTCTCCTCATCCTTCTCGTGGCCACATTGCAAGCCCATGCTGGGGGCATCAGCTCTATCGTGGTTACTGATGCTTCCAAGGGCAGCGGGGAGAGGCAGGGTCTGATGTCCTTCCCTCAGACATGTGTGCTGGATAAATTGCTCCGTATCGTACCGGTTTCTGTCCTCCCTTGTTCTCACCTCCTGCCTCCAAGGCCTTCATTATGACATGGGAGCCTGGCCCTCATTTTGAATGTCATGGGGCCAGAGGTTGCAGAACCTGTAGGGAATGACAGGAAAGGCACTGATGGGGGGGGGGGGGGGGCGGCAGGGGTATGAGGTGTAGAAAGTGGGAGGGGCTAAATTCCAGGCAGGGGAGTCCCAGACAACTAGTGGAGAAGATTCAGAGCCTAGGTGAGGAGCAGAGTCAGGGGGTGGGGGCGGGGGAGGGGGCAGGAGGGGGAGAGCTGAGAAGGGAGGCAGGTCTCTGTAAGTTGCTGACTCTTGCAATGTTTTATAAAGAATAGAATAAATACATATGTAAAAAATAGCATCTGCATTTCCCTAATTATACTTAGAGATGGTCAAAGGATTTTTAGGAAGAGCTCGGGCAGCCCTAATGCCCCTCCCCTTCCCTACCACCCCCCATCCCGGATTAATATTTCAGCAGGGCGCCTGTACTCTCAGTAAATATACCGGAATCAATTGTTTGCTATAGCCCCTGCTCAAATCCGCCTTAGCCGGTAATATTTTAAAGTTGATTGGATCTTAAAATTGTAAGAGGTCCCTGGTGTCATGACTTTGCTGGCATTATCGGCTCAGCCATTGTCTTACCAAGCAACCTCTTCCCGAAGCCTGGTGCTCCCCCACCCCAGGCTACTGGAGGGAGCCGCACCAGGGGCCCACTGGGGGAGGCTCACTTAAGAAGCAAGTAATGGTGAGGAATGAGGATGCCTCTCCTAGCCCACCATGATGACCTTGGCGGTGTGGGAATGTCTCCTTGCAGCACCAAGGGAGGCTCTGGGCTTTCTTCCCCTGTCTCTCCCTTCTTTTTCCTTTTTTTTATGTGCCCGTTGACAGTGTCATCCCTCAACTTGATAAACTTGTCAGAGGGAGCGCCGGGAAAGTGTGACGCGGAGGTTGGAGTGATTGCTGAGTATGCAGGGAGAAGGGGTTGGGGAGTTGTGGGAGGCGCTGGCACGTTAGCCTGGGGGCAGGCAGCTGTTCTGGGGTGTTCCTGGCTCAAGGCGATGCACACTGCCCCCATGGTGCAGTCTTAGCAGACCAAGACCCTGAAGGGGAGCAGGGGAGCTTCAGGGACCAGAATGTGACGGGAACTAAGGGACATGAAGACGGACAGTGCCAGCCAAGGAGTGTGAGGGGCTGCACACATGTGTGCCTGTACATGACTGTGTGTGGTGTGTGTGAATCTGCACGCGTGTGCACCTGTATGTGACACTGTCTGTACCGTGTGGGATCTGCACACACGTGTACCTGTGTGTGTCATGCGTGTGGATCTGTATGCGTGTGCACCTGTGTGTGACACTGTGTGTGGATCTGCACACGTGTGCACCTGTGTGTGTCACTGCATGTAGTATATGTGGGGCATATGTGGAGGCAGGCCATGCGAGGCTGTGTGGGGGTAGCTGAGCATGAAGGCGGGATAGAGGGTGAAGGACAAAGAGCATTAGAGTTCTCTTGATAAAGCAGATTGGAAACTATGACTTGGATGCTTTTCCTGAACTCTTCAACCATTTCCTTTCTGAAAGATCTTTTCAGATACTCACCTTGAATTCATAAGCATCCAAAATCATGAAAGTTTACAGACAGAATGGTTCTTTGGGCCTAGAGGGTAAGGAAGCTTGTGATTGTTGTACTTCTGAGCACAACACAATGTTATAGGTCTCTCGCTGGCATTCTATTGCTATTAATGAAACAAATGTTGAATCAATGAATTAAAGTAAAGAAGCTAAGAACCTCACTCTTGCCAGACCTAACCTGTTGGGGTATGGAGAAAATTCACCTTGTGTGAGTAATGGGGGGAGGGAGTAGAAAATCCGAATGTGAATACCAGCTCTGTCCATATTACCTCTCCTCTCCAATCCTCATTTTCCTCATCTGTATAGTGAGAGTTCCAAAAATCCATTACACAGGACATCATCCGATATTCTAACTTTTAGGTAAAAATCCAAATGCCATCATGGGGATCGGTACAACAGTGCAGATGAAAGACATTTGTAAATTGCAAAGCACTGAGCAAATTCAGGAAGATTGTCTGACCTCCTCCATTGGGATAGATCCCCCTTGTTATGGGCTCCTACAGCACCGTGTAGTTTCGTTGCACTTAGAGCCACCCCACCTTCATTTTTCTCTCTGGAGGGAAGCATCTGGCAATCTGCCAAAGGAACAGGTGTCTTCGTCTTCCTGCAGTATTTAATAGTATAATAAACTTCTGCCCCAGTGCCTCTCAGTGATTAGAACACATCTCAGGTGCTGCCTTGAAGAGTTAAGGCCAAGAAAGTCACCTCACCTGGGAAGTGCAATAATTGCTCAATGGTGCCCTGCCTAGAGTGTGATATTTATATTATAAGATAGGATTTAGGTCTAAAAATAAGGAAAGTTGTCAGAGCTCAGGATCATTGATACAAGTGTGAATGACAACACTGACAGCTAATGTGAAGCCAGTTGTGTCCAGGTTTCTAAACTGGGAGGGAGGTAAAATTAATAAATTAGGTCATTGACAGTGCCCAGGGAAGGAAGGAATACTCATCACAGCTCGGTGACTCACCTTTTTGGCCTTCACATAAAGAGACTTGCATTTTGGAAGCACAGTGTAACTAAATACACACGCCAAGCACACAGGAATGAAATTGCTAATGTAATTAATATATACAAATATCAAATCATTATGTTGTAGACCTGAAACTCATATAACATGTTAAATAGCAATTATACCTCAATTAAAAAAAATAAGTCATTGGTGATCTCTACTTCATCAGATATATAATAAAGAAAAAATAATCCCCTAGTATCCAGAGATTACCTGTGTTCAAATAATTACAACACGGTAGAGTATGGGTTGTCTTTGTGGCATGAAAGGGAACAGCAGTCAGATGCAAAGGTTTGGGTTCTTGTTCCTAGCTCTGCATCAACCAGCCTCGTGACCTCTGGGCCTCAGTTTCCTCAACTGCAAAATGAGGGGGTTGGACCAGAGGGCTTCTAAGGTCCCATCCAGTTTTGACATTCTGAGGTTCAGTATTGGGTCTAATTACATTGGCCTTTGTTGATGCGGAAGGCACTTCAGGATCCTGCATGCCTGTGGCCGCCATTTTAAACATCAATGGCCTTTGTCTGGGATACTGTCAGCTGATGGAGAGGCCTGATTAATAGACTAGGAGATGACAGGGCTCACTATTGTCACTTTCTTCTTTTCTGAAACATTTCTCTCCTTTGGGAGCTAAATAAGCTGGTCAGTTTTGCTTTGTTTCTTTCCTTCTCTTTCTTTCTTTCTTTCTTTTTCTTTCTTTCTATCTGATATTTTTTTCCTGGTTTTTATCCATACCTCCAGGACAGATTTTGCTTCATTTACTTTCACTGCAGGCTCCAATCTTCCCCACTCCCAAAACAACATCCTCTACCCTAGTGCATAAAATATATATATTAAAGCTTCAAATTGCCTCTGCCTCCTTAAGCTTTTGGAAACTTTTACTGTGAGGGTCTGCAAAACCTAAATTTGGGGCCTGCACTATTTGGTGCGTATCTCTTTGCCTCAGAGGAATCTTCTGGCTTTTTTTTTTTTTTTTCCATTTCAAAGCCCTTGGGTCCACACAAATGCTCTCAGAGAGCTTTTTTTCCCCCCTTAGCAAAAATTCAGGTTTGTCACCAGGAAAGAAGAGGTTTTTCTGTGGAAATCTTCCTCATGCTGGTTATAAAGCCGCTCACATCTCAGTGTGAACTCTGCTAACTCACCAGCCCGTTGTCTTTGTGAGTGAGAAGTGAAATCCACACAAAGGTATAAAGAGCTGATCCATATAAAGATTGCTCTCTGGATTTCCATTGGGCAGCAGCTTTCTGATGATTGCATCTTTGCTGTAGACAGCTGTGCAATCGAGGTAACAGCAGGACTCCAGATGTGTTGGGACTTGCTAGGCAACAGACCTAGAAGTTTGGCCAAATCAGCCCCAGATAATCACCAGAGAAAGGGAGAAAGAAATGCAGGGCTGTTCCAGAATTTCTGTGTAATTCAGGGGCTGGGGGATTAACCCAGTGGACAGAGAGGGAACAACTTGGGAGGTTTACTTCTCATAGGAAGCATGAGATCTTTCCTTTGCCTGTAAGAAGCTCGTAGGATAGAGCTGCAGGGCTCTGTGCAGAGAGGTGCCACACGCAGTGGTTAGAAGCCTGGGCTCATGTGTCCAGCAGACCTCCTTTTGACTCTGGGTCCCGCCGCTGACTAGCTGTGGGACTAGTCCTGACATTTAACAGGGCTGATGCTTACGAAGCAATTCTAACATGCTTGACACAGTTCATTATGACATCCCTTCTTCTGCAAAGGGGCATTTAACAACCAGCAAGATGCCTCGACTACCTGGAACTGGAGAGGCTAGGGGGTGGTAAGGATTACTCAAAAATCCAGTTGTCCTTACTCTTGAAACCAGTATTGCATCGTATGTTAACTAACTAGAATTTAAATAAAAATCTGAAAAGGAAAAAAGAAAATAGGAACCTTGATGCAAGTAACAGGGATTCCCAATTCACTCAGCAATTTTGTGTTGCTTACGTTATTTTACTTGTTATTTTTTATAAATTTACTTCCTAAAAAATAAGATCACTTTCCTCCAGTGACTAGACCTACGCTACCAATTCTGCTATACTTTCTTAATTTTGATTACTTGTTTCTTTCAGATTTAATCACCTTAAGGGGGTTTTCTTTATTCAAATAATAACATTTCTTTAGAACCCTGTAACAAAGGAAAGGCCCCCAATAAAATGTGAACTAGCACCCCCCAAAATCAGTGGTTTTAGTGTACTTTTCATCCTAATAAAATTGCCTACTATGTTAGCAATCAAAAAGAAAAAAAAAAAAAAAAACAACAATCCAGTTCTCCTGTTTAGTGTTCTTTCTATTTAGTGTTGTTTACACCGGCGACTTCAAATTTCCTGATTTTAAGAATCATTTGGTTGAGTCACTCCAGAATGCAGTCTGGAATTTGAATATTAGTCAAATGTCCCATGTGAGTTTTAAGATAGAAAAAACAAGTTTGAGACAGATCGGCAATGCACTGCAGTACCCAAGGGATTGCTCAGAGAAAGGCTCTCCTTCCTTATGTATCTCTTCTGTACATACAGAAGATGGGGGGGGGGGGGGGGCGCGGGGAGGGGAATGAACTGTTGCTCCCAAGAAGTAAAATGGACCCAAGAAAGAGTAATCTAAACAGTTCTTGCTGCTGTCTGCACAAAGTAACCAACTTTTCACAGAACCTCAGGAGAGAAAAATCTGTGTGCCTATCTGTGAAATTAACCACAGTTGTTGAGAAGGCTCACAGAGGTTCCCTCTTGGGCACATTTTACTGGAGATCAGTCTGCTTTGGAGGGACCTGGCTTTTCCTTGGACTTTGCTAGAAATCAGGGAGCTATTTGGAGCTTGTACAATTCAGGCATTCAGGAAAAAGGGCCCCTCAAGTGGGAACAGTGAAAGAGCAGATGGTAAAAAGTGTTCTTGGTGTCTCTAGAACACTAATGCCCTGGAAACTTTGTTTCAACTTGGGTTTTTATGGTTACTTTGGGCAACCACAGAGGATAACAGAACTGTGGCCGCAGCCAGCCACGCTGGAGAGGAGAAGCACGTGTTCTAAAGCATTTTAGGTACAAAGGCAGGTGGCTTCAGATAGACTGCAGGTTACGGAATGGAAAAGCCCATTGTCGTTTTGGTCTTTGCAGGGAGCCAGGAGTAAATAATACTTCTCATATAGCTTTAGCCCTATGCTATCTTAATTGCAATCTCTGGTGAGATTTGGAGTTATGCGTTTTTAACAAGCAAACCATAAAATAAGGTTTAATCTCCCCAGAGCCCTGGAGTTAATTTATCTGTCCACAGGCTAAGATCTTTTTAAAGGTTAAGAATGCTTGGGTTTTCTTTCTAGGTCTCTGGGTTGGCTGGAACGCCTGCAGGTGTCTCCTACGGCTGGCGGCTGGAATCTGGCTTTCATCAGCGCTAAAGACCCAGCCTTTAGGAAAGCCTGCAATCAGAATTAGGTGTTGGGTCCTAGTATTCACAAACTGTCCCTCATCCTGGTAGAGAGGAATTAGTATTCATGAGGACCGTGTCTGTGGAAGAAAGTACATTTGACTTCGCTTCGGAAGGTCAGAGATGGAGCCTTTGCTCTGTAATTAGGAGTGGTGGGATTTGGGGGAAATCACTTAACCTCTCTGAGCTTGTTTCCTCATCTGTAAAATGGGTATAATAATATCTACCCTGCAGTCTTCATAGAGGTTCTGTGAATGTTAAATGGTATGTAGAGGTCTTTTAAAAAATAGTAAAGCACGACATAGATGTGAAGCTAACTTTGTTACTTAGTTACTCATCCAGATAGAGTTTGTTGCCTTTGTCAAAGAAAGTATTCTCCCGTGAAGCCATACTATGGAAGGAAGTTCCCAGGTATTCAGAACTCTCCTAAAACCCATTCCTGGCTCCCAGCAGGCCAGCACAGATTTAGTGCCAAAATACAGAAAGCACAGATTATCACACAGTTATCCCTTGGACCTAACTGCCTAACCAGCGAATGAATATACGTACATAACCTCTATCACTTGGCTCAGCAGGGCCACTTGCCGGGGTTAGAACACCTTTCCTGCCCTTGGCAGCCTTAGGGGGGTACAATGACTGATCCAGATCCACCAGTGGGGGTCCACTCTCATCTATCTGCAAAGCTGTGCCCCAAGGGCATAAAAGGGGAGGCTGCCTCCACTCTGGGTAGAGGTGGAAGAGGAAGAGCTTGGGATGATGGTCACTGGTGGACCATTATTTGTAGATCACTCTATAGTCCTCCCTCACCTGGACTTCTCAGCCCCATTGACTGGCATCTCCACCTTCAAGTCCTATTGCAACCTACCCACCTGTGCCTCCTCCCAATGCATCGTGCCCTCCCTACATTCACACCTCCTATCCCATTTTTACGAGCCTCCTTCCTGCATCACCTCCCCTTTTTATGTCCTCCCAAAGCATTTCACTACTACCTATGAGATCTCAATCACAAGGGCACGTCTTTCAGGAAGCCTTTTCAGATTGACAGTATCCTTCTCTTGCTCTCATCACTCTTTTCCTGCAAACTCCCTTTGTGGTATTTGTATATTTGGTTGTGTTATCATACACCCACCTAATGAAAGTCAGCACAGCTAGGGACAGGGCTGGGATGGCACCTGACCAAAGGTCCTTGGGAAAAGCTGATCCTTGCATCTGTGCCCTGCTCTGTTGGAGCTTTGCTGAAATGATCCACGGGGTAGCGTTGGACAAGCCAGAGGCCCTGTACAGAGGTAGGGGAAGCTCGTGCCACAGCTCCAGATTTCTCCTTAGCCACACGCTCAAGTGTTCAAGTGTTGTTAGCGTTTCGGACGGCAAGCCATGTGGCAGGAATAAAGGGTTAGGATGTGTGAACCAGAAAGGAACAGAAGTGTTCCTCTAGAATATCATTCTAATCTCAGTACTCCATACCTTGTAAGGCTTCCCTGTTCCCAGGACACAAAGGAGAAAGTTCACTCTCCTCTGCCAGGCACACAAGTCCCCATACAGTTGCTGCTGCCTGTCTGTGATGCCTCCCTGCCTGCAACAACACATCCCAGAGTTAAACTATCTCAGACATGCTGGGGTACTGGCACGTCCCTCGTCGACATTGTCCGTGTATTGCCTCTCTGCCTGGAACATTCCTTTTGCCATCTTTCTACCCTCCCAGGTGTGATCTAGGCAGCTAAATCGTACGCCCATGAGGCTTTAATCAGATCTCCTCAGGTTGGAATCAAGTTTGCCTTCCTGATGCTCCTAGAGCATGTTGTTTCTTTACGTTCACTTATGCCACATGACCATTGCCTACCTGCACGTGCATATGGCTGCTTCCTGCCAGGTGGGACCTCTGACACTCTGGCACCTTGGACTCTGTCTTCCTTCCTATCACTGAGCCTGATGCCTCCCATCCAGGAGCAGGGGCTGTACCCATGAGTGGGGTTGGGTCAAAGTTAGTGAATTAAGCCACAGGATATCAGGAAAATCCCAACTACCTTCCCACCTCAGCTACAACACCCTACCCTTCCTGTCCCTCTCCCCCACCACTGGCACCCATTTCCCATGGGCAGGGCTCTAGGAACACATGGCTTGCAGGCCGGGCAGGAAGTTGAGACATCCTGTTGAGAACCTGCTCCCGCCTTGTTGGCCTGAGGCCGAAGACACGCGGCCGCTAAGGAGGACCAGTGGAAGGGAACCTCCAATCCTTCTCTGCCCCCCTCACATGCCTCTTCCATTTGCCTTTGTCTGTGGCTTTGGAGCTATTTGGGAGACACCTTGAGACAGCTGGAGAAGCAGCAATAATCCAATTAAAACGTCTGACACTCTGGGCTGGTAGCATCTTGGCGGGGAGGAGGTGGACACACAGGGGCTGTTTCTGGTTCCATCTGTGATATGTGTTTTACTGGCTGTCGATACCTACAGGGAAAACACTAGCAGTAAGATTCACAGATAAAACACAGTGCCCTCTGCTTCCTCCCCGGGGTGTTTTCTTGAGAAATTGGTTTCTGGGCAGGGAGGGGACAAGACTCCTTCTTCTCCTTCTCTCACTTCTAGGGCATTAGAGGAGCTTGAGAGCAGAGGAGAGCTTGGAGGGAAAGGAGAACAAATGAGAGGAGCCAGCGGGGTTTTGAAAAGTCATAAACATCCTCTTGGCCACAGGAGTTTCCCAGAGTGAGAGACCAATTCCTTTCCAGATTCTGTCTCTCCTCTCCCCTGCTCCCCATGTTCCACTCTTTTGCTCTCCTCTCTGCCTTCTTTCTTAGGCCAACGGTCATTGTTCCATCTCTGGGAGTCTCAGAGGGTCATCTGAGCCCAGACAAAGCATGGAAACTTGCTTTGGAGATGAGAAAAGAAGAACTCAGAATCCAACCACTGCACCTTTCACTGAGGATATTAGAGCTTGCCGCAGAACGGTGATTGATGGAGCTGAGTGGTGTCCCGGGAGCAGGGTGTTACCACTCTCCCAGTCCTCTCTCTGTCTCCCTCACTCACCTCCAGCCCTGCCCACCCCCCCTGCACCCCTTCCCAGATGCCCCTCATGCTGCCTGAAGCCAAGGCTTGGGCAGGCTCCCCACATCCCACTCCAGGCCAACTCGACGGTGTGATAGCTGGAAAAAGTTAAATGCTTTTCCCTTCATTATCAGAAAGAGTTTTATTCTGACTGAAGTGAACAATATGAAGAGACAGCACAGAGCTTTGGCGGAGGATGAAAAGTTCCTTCTATCCACAGAGCTGCACTTCAAAGTGTCCTGTGAAAAGGTTCCACTTTAATTAGGGGGAGGAAATTGCCATGTAACTTAATTAATATCAAAAACATTTTTTTTTTTTCTTAAACACAAGAAAGAAAGATGGCTACATAGAGAGGGAGAAAGGAACTGACAGCGAATCTGGACAGGCCTGTTCGTGGGCCGCATAATGATAAACTTTGTTTTTAATTACTCCACACACGCCTTAGGTTCAGTGAAGAACTCTGAAGCCACGGCAGGGCCTTCCCACACTGTGGGTTCTCATCCTGCAGCCCCCACACTCCGGCCGTGGTACTAAGTGAGGACCCAAAATAGTTGTGTGGATGTTTCAGAAGAGAAATGCACAAATCCTGTCTTCTTTGAACTAAGCAGGATTTGCAGAGGGGATTGGGTAGGGTCATCTGGCTTCCTCACCCACTACCTAGAGCCACCGTGGGCATTCTCCCCTCCGCGGGGCCCCCGGTCCCTGTCATCACATCCCACCTTCCTTTTGCAACCAACTGCTCCGGGAACACTCCTGGGCCTTTGCCTGGGATTTCCTCTCTTTGCAAGAGCGATCCGTCGTTTCTAGTCTGCCTCCTTATTACCTCTCAATCTGCCCTCTTCTCTACTGCTACCATGGGCATGGCTGCCTCCCGTCTCCCCCAAACAATTTACAAAGTAGGCTCCTAATTGTCTTTTCGTTTTCTCTCTTTCCAAACTGGAGTCCATCCACCACCCGGCAGTCAGAGTGATCTTCTGCAAGACATAACATCATACCGTTTCTCTGCTCAAAACCATTTGGTGGCCTCCCATTCCCCTCAGCGGAAGATTCCTGAACAAACACCCCCAAGGTCCTGTGTGATTTTGCCCACCTCTCTCCCTCACCCTTGTTCTTCCCTGTAGCCATAGTCTCGGGGTCTTGGACATGGAGGTCCTTCTGTTAGAACATTCTTCCACACCTCTTTCACCCACTTGACCTTGGCCTCATACGCTCCTATACATCTTTTGAGTCCTGACTTGAATGGTATGTTCTCTGAAGAATTTCAAGGTACTCACCCCCAACATCTAAATTGAACCCCCATGTTGCATACTTACATAGAATACCACACTCCTTTGTAACACACGTCAAAACTGTTACCAGTTAATTGTTTTGGCAAGCAGGGGCTTGATACGGAGCTTTCCTCTGGACTGTAAGCTGGACAGTACTAGAGAGCAGCCCTGCCCTGTCACACTTGTTTGCTAGCTGCCTGCATGTCAGCATAGCACACACCTTTCTACTCTCCACTAGGTTTTCGATCTCATCACAAACGAATCAAGTACATTATTTTATCAAACCCGTTTTTCTGGAGTAGAACATGAAGCACAGAAGTTAGTTAGATATTACCTGAAGCCACACAGGTAGTAAGTAGATGGTAGGTAGTTCGGTTCCTGAGTCTTGCTTTTCATCACTGTCTATGCTCACATGAGGACAATATTCATTTGAGGAAGGCAGGAAGGGAGAGAAGAAGGGAATGGGAAGGAAGGAAGGGAGGGAGAGAAGAAGGAAGGAAGGAAGGAAGGA
>NW_026058279.1:0-44336 GCF_023721935.1 Panthera uncia
TGAACCGTGAGCCCAGCTTTGAGATGCTTTTTGCTTCCCACCCATGAGTTGACAGCAGAGCTTCAGGCTGCTGCCTTCTGCCACCAAAATGAGTTTTTGAGTATATGTCCTAAATGCGTGCCTCTCTGCGATAGTGGTTCAAAGTCTGTGATGAGTCGCCTGGACAGGAGAATAGGCATCTTCTGGCAGGTGCAGGAGCAGCATCAGAAAACAGTTGAGTAAGGTGTGGGAAATGAGCATTAGAAAACAATTCTGTAGTCAGAAGTTTTATGCTTAGGAACAAGGAGGGTTATTGTGGGTATAATGAATTAAACTTTATATCAGGTCCCGCTTTTTACTTTTGCTGTTAGCGCAGCAGCTTTAACCAACTTTCTTATTCTCCCAAGTGGGCCCTTTATGCATTGATATCAAGGAGAAGCAGTTTGTAGCCTTGATGTATGCTGTCTTGTCATTTGGGCATTCACTAGCATTGAACTCACTTGAGTGGACAGCAATGTAGTTTAATCCATTTCTTATAATGTGTAAATTTTGGTATTGTGATAGGTGGAAGCCACTTATTCTTCATCTACCCTTTTTTCAGTATCTGGCACCACCAATTCTGGCCCAGTCATTTGTGACCCATGGCTCTTGCGATATGCCGAAGATTTCCAGGTAGTTTCTGTGGAACGCCTCCCTGTCCAGCTCTAATCAAGCACCATGTAAACAAGAAATTGCCTGGACAAACCTGTAAGGACTGTGTTCTGACTGCCAAAACGATCAGTACTGACACCAGAACAACAGCCACTCTCAAGTTGTTAAAACCTTTAGGATATCGAGCGTTTTGCAGTCCTTTTGCCTACAGCACAGCCCAAAGTGTGACATATTGGAATGTGGGAAGCTACACACAGCCGAGGGGACAGGAGCCTCCAGAACACAGCGGCTTCTGCCATCCTGCCAAAAAAGTTGAGAACATTCATAGCATTTCCTCCTCTCAGAGGATCCTGACGACCAGCAGTACCTTCCCAGGTTTGGAATTCAGCAGGACTTCTGCCTCTAAGGCCAGCACGTTGAAGCCAGGCTCACACAGGGCTGCGGGAGTTGAAGACAATATAGAAATTTTTGATTCCTTTGAAGACCCCCGAGGTTTCCTACAGCTAAGACCAGAGTACCAGCTTCACAGCTATAACAGATCTGAGACTTGCCAGCCCCTGTCTGTTTCAGAAGGTGAATTAATTTTGCACAAAGTCACAGTTCATCAAGATAATCTCCAGCCTCAAGTCATTGCTGATTATTTCTGTAAGCTGAGCTCTTTGCCTGCAGAGCAGCATCCTGTTTTGCTGTCCAGCACCAGCTTTGCTTTGCTCTGCCAGCTGAGTGTGAAAAACATTCAGTTCTTTGATGTCCCGGAGTTGATCAGTATTTTGAAGGCCTTTGTCAGTTTGGGAATCCCTCACTCGCATTCAGTGCTAGGTGTGTATGAAATCAGATTTTGCAGTAAGGTGTGGGAGATGAGTCTGGATCAACTTCTCTTGGTGGCCGATCTCTGGCGAAACTTGGGTCGCAGAGTACCTCGGTTTTTAAAAATCTTTTTTAGTTATCTTAATCTGCACTGGAAAGACCTATCCTTGTCCCAGCTGATTCACTTAATTTATATTATAGGTGAAAGTCGTCAGGCACCCCAAGACCTAATGCAAAAACTGGAATCATTGATTCTCAAGTACATAGATTTGATCAACTTAGAGGAGGTTGGTACAATCTGTTTGGGGTTCTTTAAATCAAGTAGTAATCTCTCTGAATACGTCATGCGGAGAATTGGAGACTTGGCTTGTGCTGACATGCAGCATCTGAGCAGTTATGCCTTAGTGAATATTCTTAAGATGTTCCGTTTCACTCACGTGGATCACGGAAATTTCATGAAGCAATTTGGCCAGATTGCTCCTCAGCGAATCCCTTTTCTAGGAGTTCAGGGTGTCATGCACCTGACTCTTGCTTGCTCAGCCTTACGCATCCTGGATGAAGGGATAATGAACGCTGTGGCTGCGTCTTTGCCTCCAAGGGTGGCATATTGCCGAAGTAAAGATGTTGCCAAGATTCTGTGGTCATTTGGAACTCTGAATTATAAGCCACCCAATACAGAAGAGTTTTATTCTAGCCTGATAAATGAGATTCACAGAAAGATGCCTGAGTTCAGTCGATATCCAGAACACCTGCTCACCTGCCTGCTGGGCCTGGCATTCTCTGAGTACTTTCCATTAGAGCTCATCAATTTTGCTTTGAGTCCAGGGTTCGTCAAGTTAGCTCAGGAGAGAAGTAAGTTTGAACTCACTAAGGAGCTATATACTCTTGATGGTACAGTTGGCATCGAGTGTCTAGATTACAGAGGCAATCGTCTTAGTGCTCACCTTCAGCAAGAGGGGTCGGAAATGCTGTGGAATTTAGCAAGGAAGGATATGTGCTCAAAGCCTGAATTCCTGGAAGCTCTCTTTTTACTAGAGAACATGTTGGGTGGGCCCCAGTACATCAAACACCATATGATTTTGCCTCATACCCGATCTTCTGACTTAGAGGTCCAGCTTGATGTTAACATGAAGCCATTACCCTTTAACAAAGAAGCCATACCAATTAAGGATGAAGCCAAATTAAGGCTTAAGCATGTGGGAGTCAGCATTACAGATGATTTGATGAATCAGCTACTAAAAGGGAAATCAAGAGAATGTTTCCAGGGAGAGATTGCATCAGAGACTGAACAGCGGAAAAGGGAGTTAGAGAACGCACCTATACCTTCGGGGACCTCCCTTTGCAATGTGGCAGACAGATTGGGGGCTATGGAGATGGCTGGCCCTTGTCCCCCAGCTTGCACGCAGGCCCCACAAGTGAAGCTGGCTATTCAGTTGACAAATAAAAACCAGTACTGCTATGGTTCCAGGGATCTGCTTGGACTGCACAATATGAAGAGGCGGCAGCTGAATCGGCTTGGGTACCGTGTAGTAGAGGTATCCCACTGGGAATGGCTCCCACTGTTGAAACGAACTCGCTTAGAAAAGCTGATGTTCCTCCATGAGAAAGTGTTCACCTCTGCTCTCTGAAGGGCTTTCAGGGACATTGTTACTCATAAAGGCTATCGAGGTATACTATGCAAGGTGCTGGGAAACAGTTACAAAAGCCAGCATGTAGGTTTGGTAATAAAATCATCTGTTGAAGAGACTTAGTTGTGCTCTTGTCAATGGCAGAGTGACGTTTGTGTGTTACATGAATTAATTGTAACCTGGCCCCATTGTACAAGTTGTTGCTAATTTGTGCAGGTAACTAATAAACATCGTAAATTCCCTATTTTCAAGTAAGTCCTGTCTTATTTTTCTTCCTCTGTTTACTGGCCTTATCTCATGATTATTTTGCATTTGTAAGATAAAAGGGTAGTCAGACATTGTCAAAGCTAATTTTTAAAAAATGGTTTTCATATACTTTATTTTAAAATAAGAATCTTTTGGGGTGCCTGGGTAGCTCAGTCGGTTAAGCATTCGACTTCGGCTCAGGTCATGATCTCACAGTTGATGAGTTTAAAGCTCCATGTCGGGCTCTGCGCTGACAGCTCAGAGCTTGGAGCCTGTTTCAGATTCTGTGTCTCCTCTCTCTGCCCCTCCCTTGCTTGTGTTCTCTCTCAAAAGTAAAAAGTAAATAAATAAACATTTAAAAAAATAAGGATCTTTTACAGCTTAATTTACATTTCAAGATTCCCCCCCCCCCACAACCAACCATGTTCTCTTCACACCCTTTAAAATTAAAGTCTCATTCTCCTTTAGATTTGGTTGGTTGTCCTTAGTTGCTGGTTCTTCCTGTTTTAAACAGCCAGGATTAATGTCATTATCTTAGCTTAATTAATGTCATTCTCTTAGCCCCCCTTCTTCTGCATTTCTACTTCTCTTGAATAAGTTCTCCCTCTCCCCACCCTTCCTCTGGGATATTGTCTCTCTAAAATTGGACTTAGAAGAGTAGAATTAAATGACTGCCTGTTGGGCCATTGATTCCCAAATCTGATGACCGGGCAGAACGTTGTTCATGACAAGTAACTCAGACAAGAAGGAAATGCATTGCCTCCCATGAGGTGGGCTTCAGGTTTGGTTGCATTAGAGTTGCAAGCATAAAGAGATTGTATACATAGACTCTGTATATTTGTATGCAACTTAATACAAGTAACCTTTGTAAACATTTGGGATCTGTGAGAATTTTAAAAAGGATCCCTGCCCCCATTATTTAGGCCTCCTCTCAAAGCCCGCTTCCCTGCCTGTGCTAAAACAGTACTCCCAGTGGCTTGTGTTTGTGCTCTGTCATCTTCAGTTTCATTTTCCTCACCGCACTCAGCATCAGAAATTACTCTTTATGTGTTTACTTATTACTTTCCCTGTTGGAAGGTGGCCCTTTGAGTTAACTTTGTCTAGTTAACTAGTTAATTTGTCTCCGGTGCCTTGAATGGGTCCTGGCACAGAGATGATAATGTTTAGTGAGTATGGTGTGGGAATTTAGAGTGGCTGGGCTTTGCTGGAGAGTTGGGGTGGAAAGAAGGCAGAGGGTGAGGCTAGAGAGGTAGAGCAGATCTGGGTCACAACTAACGGCATTGCTAAAGAGCCTAAGTCTGTAGGGACTGGATTTTTTTTAAAGGAGTTTTAAGTCAGCATAACTGGGCAGATTCATGTTGTAGAACGGTTAGGTTAAAATAATAGAACTAGATTGGGGGTGGGGGTGCATGAGATACATCAGAATATTTCACAAATGTGTACAACAGCTCAGGTGAGAGATAATGAGGGCCAGAACTATGGAATGGCAAGTCTGAGTTTCAGAGATGTTTGGAAGGGGAAAAAGGCAAGACTTGCTAATTGGGTGAATTAGGGGATGATGATTTTGGTGCCTACATTGATACGGAGTCCTCAACTAAAATTGGAACCAAAGCAGGAGAGGTGTTTGGTTAGAGGGTTAATCTGTGCTGGTCATGCTAAGATGAGCCTCCAGGCAGAAATCTCCAGGCTGGGGTCTCAAATGGGGATGAGGACAGGTGGCTGTCAGAACCACAAGTGAGTGAAGTTGCCTGGGACAGGCGGGAAGGAGGTTATTGTGGGTTGGGGAGCAGGGGAGAGAAGATACCAAGAATAGAATACCAGCATTCTGGTATTCTGGTAGGGAGGACCAAGTAAAGGGGACCCAGTGGTAAAGATAACAAAAGAAGATATAATTAGACTTCAGGAAAAATGGTAGCATAGAAGTTTGTCAAGGGTCCCCAAACCACCCTCACTAGAAGGATTCACGGAACTCAGGAAAGCTGTTACATTTACAGTTACAGTTTAATTACAATGAAAGGCTACAGATTAAAATCAGCAAAGGAAAAAGACGCATAGTGTGGAGTCTGGGAGAGACCAGGCACAAGCTTCTGGTTGTCCACTTCCGGTGGAGTCATGTGGACAGCTCTTAATTTCATCCCAGCAATGATGCCAACATTTACCAGTACTGCCGACCAGGGAAAGCTCACCTGAGCCTGCGCAGGGTTTTTATTGAGGGGGGTCTGTCATGTAGGCATGGAGTACCCACGTGGCTGACCTCATTTGGTCCCCATCCCTCTCAGAGGGCCAACTGATAAAGCATGGCCCAAGGCCCCCACTATTGGTATAAACTGTCTGGTATAAACTGAGACCCAAGGTCTCA
Source organism: Panthera uncia (assembly GCF_023721935.1). Classification (NCBI taxonomy): domain Eukaryota; kingdom Metazoa; phylum Chordata; class Mammalia; order Carnivora; family Felidae; genus Panthera; species Panthera uncia. The sequence continues at coordinate 5,671 of NW_026058279.1, forward strand.
GGTGTATGCAGACAGTCTTAACATGAAGGATGTTCAAAGAGTTTAGAGATTATCCCTAAGGAGCTGGTGAAGGGCCAGTTTTTTTGGAATGTGCAGGATTTGAACAGACCAAACCTGCTGAGTTAAATTTTTGCTGCACAGAAGCCAATGGGAAAGGAGAATATTGCAAAAAGGAGACGATTTGCATCATGTCAATTGCTGGGGAGAGAGCAGTTAAGGCAAGAACCAGAAATCTCCAGTAAATTTGGCAACTTGGACATCACTGATGGCATTAACAATAGCAGTTTGAGTTGGATTGTTAGGGCAAAAGCCAGACACTCCTGTTGAATAATGAGAGTTAAGGAATGGGTTGCAAATGCTGACACAATTCCTTGAGAACTTTTGAAGAGAAGGGGAACCTTGAGCAGGATGCACAGTGAGACTAGGATCGCCAGATGAAACACAGAATGTCTAGTTAAGTTTGAATTTCAGATAAGTAACGGATAATGTTTTGTGGTAAAATACAGATAAAATTGGCCATTTTGTAGAAAAGTGTGTCATTCAGTGACAGTGCATTGATGGTGTCGTGCAACCAATCACCACTATCTAGTTCAAGAACATTTTTTCACCCCAAAAGAAAACTCCATACCCATTAAGCAGTGATTCCACACACGCCCCCCCCACACCCACCGCACCCCCAGCCCCCACCCCAGACCCTGTCAATTACTAATCTGCTTTCTGTCTCTGTGGATATGCCTATTTTGGATATTTCCAAAAAGTGGAATTATATAATATGTAACCTCTTGTGTGTGACTTCCTTTACTTAGTGTAATATTACCAAGATTTATCCATGTTATGGTATGTACCAGTACTTCCTTACTTACAGCTGAATAACAGTGGGTTGTGTGGGCATACCCTGTCTTACCCATTTATCAGTTGATTGACACTGGGTTTTTCTACTTTTTGGCTATTGTGAATAGTGCCGCTGTAAACATTTATGTGCATGTTTTACTTGAACACCTGTTTTCAGTACTTTGGGTATATACCTAGGAGTGAAATTGCTGAGTTATATGTTAATTCTATATTTAACTTATTGAGGAACTACCAGACTTTTCCACAGTGGCTATACCATTTTACATTTCTAGCAGCAAGGTATTAGGGTTCCACTTTCTCCACATCTTTGCTAAACTTGTTATTTTCTGTGTTTTCTTTTTTTTTTTTTTCTTTTATTTTTGAGAGACTGAGTATGAGTGGGGAGGGGCAGAGAGAAAGGGAGACACAATCAGAAGCAGGCTCTAGGCTCTGAGCTGTCAGCACAGAGCCCGATGCGGGCTCAAACCCATGAGCTGCAAGATCGTGACCTGAGCTGAAATCAGAGGCCCAAACGACTGAGCTATCCATGCATGCATGTGTTTTATTTTTTAATAGCCATCCTAGTGAGTGTGGAGTGGTATGTCATTGTGGCTTTGATTTGTATTTCCCTAGTGACTAATGGTGCTTATCATCTTTCCCTCCCTCCTTTCCTTCCTTCCTTCCTTCCTTCCTTCCTTCCTTCCTTCCCTCCTTCCTTCCTGTTTTTCTCCATGCCCAGTGTGGGGCTTGAATTCACGACCTTGTGGTCAAGAGTCACACACTCTACTGTCTGAGCCAGCCAGGTGCCCCTAGCATCTTTCAATGTTACCAATACCGAGTCTCTAGTCCATGAACAGAGATGGCTTTCTATTTATTTTGGTCTTCTTTAATTTCTTTCAGTAACATTTTACAGTTTTCAGTGTAGAAGTCTTGTACCTCCTTAGTTACATTTATTCCTAAGCATTTTATTCTTTTTAGTGCTATTGTAAATGGACTTTTTGTCTGTATATCTTTATGAATTACTTGTTGCTAGTGTTTAGAAATATGGATGATTTATCCTGCATTTTTGCCTAATTATTAGCTATAAGAGTTTTTGTGTGTGTGTTGATTCTTTAGGATTTTCTACGTACAGGATCATATAATCTTTGGATAGAGAGAGTTTTGCTTTTTTCTTTCTACTTTCCACCTTTTTATTTTTCTTGCCTACTAGTGAGAGCTTCTTGTATGAAATTGAATAGAATTGTTTCTGAGCTTATGGGGAATTCTTTAAGTCTTTCACCATGGAGTATATCAGCTGTGAGTTTTTCATGAATGCCCTTTATTATGTTAAGGAAGTTCCTTTCTGAGTTTGCTGAATGTGCAATAAAGAATTTTTTAGCGTAGGTCACAATAATACATAGGACATTCTTGTACTAAAAGAAAATAATCCATTGTTTATCTGTTTTCAGATTTAAGTGGATACTTTTTATCTTTATTTGCTAAATTGCAACACTGAGAAAAATACAGCACCACGGCAAGGTTTGTTTTGTTTTGTTTTAATGTTTATTTATTTTTGAGAGAGTGTGAGCCAAGGAGGGGCAGAAGATCCAAAGTGGGCTTTGCACTGAGAGCAGTGAGCCCAATGTGGGACTCGAACTCACCATACATGAGATCATGACTTGAGCTGAAGTTGAACGCTCAACCTGCTGAGCCTCGGCAAGGTTTTTTGAGGGGACTGTTGAGGGCAGAAGAAACTTGAATGTTCCTTACCTGTTGAGGAAAGGTCCAGTAGTCAGAGATAAGCTGAGGATTCAGGAGAGAGGCAAGAACAGATGGAATAAGGTTCAAGGGTCAGGTTTGTAAATGAAGAGCATAGCTGCTTCAGCTGGGTTTCCATAGAATTTTGCTGACACTGCTATTAAGGTGATGAGTAAGTGGTATTAGAATCTTTGGTTCATGTCCTTGTTTTGAGACTGTGGGTCTCTTAAAATTAAGAGACCCATCTGTGCCTTGTTTTGAGCCTATGCGTTTCTTAAAAGTTGTATCTACCTGTGCCTAGCAGTATGCCTTGCACATATTAAGCCCTTGAAGGGTAAATGGGCTCCAAGCACCTAAGATTGCAAGCTGCAAACTTCTGGGTGCACACCTGTGTTCTGGTTGGTCTTCTGTGCACCTCTCATTGGTGGATGACTGTGTGGGATGTGCGGGGACAGCTGTCTTTCATTATAACCAGCTCTAAGAAAAATGCACACAAGTCACATTTTTTTTCATGGATGGACAAGTAACTCAATTTAGAAATTATAAGAAGTATTGTACTTCTGTAAAAGCTGAAGTGCCCAATTTGTAAAATTGCTCAGTGCATTGGTATTCCACCCACTCTATGAGGTTAAATGCTTTTCTCTTTTTTGACAGGTAATCTTTTCTTCTTTTTTTCCCTCTGTAACCTGTTTGAGCCTAGTCTTTAAAATATGTCTATCTGCCAGAATTACTTTCCATTACGTTTTTGTGAGACTCAAAAATCCGGTTGTATAACTCAGCTATGGCACTTTTTAGGCCAAAGGAAAATGGATGCTAAGGTGTTCAGAAAGTGTCATGGTCACCTTACTCTCTTCTGAATCATGCCTCCACACTTGCCTACCCCCCTGTTCTGAGTCCTCAACCACAAAAAGGTTTACTTAGCTGCTTCAAGCTCCAAGGAAGCACAGATTGAAACCTTCCAGATAGGGTGACCAACTGGTTCCACTTTGGGACCTGGGACTTTTCTGGTGTTAGCACAGAAAGTTCTGCATTGGAAAAGCCCTTAATCCAAGATAGACTGCATGGTTGATCACCCTACCTTTGGATCCCTTCCCAGCCCTTCCCTTTCCCTTTCTCTTATTCAGCCTGCATCCGGGGAAGCAGAGGAGAAAGGTCTGTCTCCACCTGGTCATCCAGTTCTATAGGGACTCTAAGCTGCAAGAAATACCCTGAACATTGCATCTAGAGCCTCGGTCCTCTCGGATGTCTTCCTGTACCCCAGGAACCCAGTGCAATTGTTTAACTACTTACATGTACTTTAAACACACAAAAGGGAAAATAGAGTAGCCCACCACTCTAATCTGTTGCATATTTTAAATTTCTGCATGGCCACCATTACCTCCCAAATTATTCGTGTGTACATATTCCTAAATACAGATTTTTAACAAATGTGTGATCATAATACTTCTGTTTTGTGTCTCTAAAATTTTATATATAGTTTTGTGATTTTTCTTCATAGACAGTATTTATCATTTTAGTGGCAGGTACACCAAGAATAAACGGGTCACTCAAATATGTCTTACGGTGTGGGTAGTGGGATTCACTGGACTTTTCACTTGACCCTAGAAACCCATTTTTGGTCTTAGATCTGGGTAAAGAATTTTAAGACTTTCATGGTAATAGAGATTTGGATTTAGGGGCACCTAAATCCTGGCTGGCTCAGTAGGTAGAGCATGCAACTCTTGATCTTGGGATTGTAAATTCGAGTCCCACATTGGGTGTAGAGATTACTTGAAAGTAAAATTTTCAGGGGCGCCTGGGCGGCTCAGTCGGTTGCAAGCCTGACTTTGGTTTCAGCTCGGGTCATGATCCCAGGCTGTGGGATCGAGCCCTGCGTCGGATTCTGCTCTGAGTGTGGAGCCTACTTAAGATTCTCTCTCTTTCCTCCTCTCTCCCTCTCCCCAGTTTGTATTCTCTCTAAAATAATAATAATAAGAAGAAAATAAAATCTGTAAGATAAAAGGCTTCTTAGAGGAGTGTGCCAGGGATTCTTGTGATGGAACCTTTGTCTTGACTGTGGTGGTGATTACACAAATCCATACATGGCGATAATATTGCATAGAACTGAATACACAGGCAAACATGCATGAGTGCATGTAAACTGGGGAAATTGAATAAGATCACAGATTGTATCATTGCCAGCTTCCTGGTTGGGATGCTGTGCTGTAGCTATGCAAGATGTTACCATTAGGGAAAACTGGTTAAAGGGTACATGGAATCTCCGTATTGTTTCTTACAACTGCACTTGAATCTGCAATGATCTTAAAATAAAAAGTTTAATTAAAATCTCCGAAAAGAAAAGATTTCTTCGGGGTGCCTGACTAGCTCAGTGGGTGGAGAATGCAACTCTTAATCTCAGGGTCGTGAGTTTGAGCCCCATGTTTGGGAGTAGTTTACTTAAAGAAAAAAAAAAGACTTCTTTGGAGGGTAGCTTTGAAATCCTTGTAAGATTGTAATATGTTATACATAGTTCAGTTTACTCCTTCCTCCTCTTTAAGAATACCCCTCCCTCAAAAAAAAAAAAAAATGGTAACAATAAAGGAAGAAAATGCCCAGGGAGGGAGAAACTAAGATTCCTAGTTTATTTCTAAGTAGTTTGTACTTTGATACTCATCTTTGATGCCTTCAGGAAGCCATTTGCAAAGATAGCCCCTGAGGTAGTACATAGAGGGAGCTGGAACCCCTTGAAGGGTGAATTGCCTCTAAGTGCTTCGGAACTGCTTTGTCATCTAGGAGGTTAATGGCAGGCTTTTCATTAGTGTCAGTTCTTTCCCAGGTTGTAAGCCTTCTATGACTTCCCTCTGGCCGGTAGCTTTCAAACTTTTTTTTACTGCAGAACTTAGTAAGAAATGTCTTTTACATCAAAACCCAGACTAATAGGGGTGACTGGCTGGCTCAGTCAGCAGAGCATGTGACTCTTGATTTTGGGGTCGTGAGCTCAGGCTCCACGTGGTGTATAGAGATTACTTAAGGAAGAAACTCAGATTGATAGAAATACAGTTTCAATTATATATGAAACAAGTTTCATAAAACACTGCCCGCCTTCATGTATGATACACTCTGACTCTATTCTACTGAATTTTTTAAAATTCTGGCTGTGTCTCAGTAATGTGAGTTCTTGATTCTTCATCTGCAATTTGGGGGAAAAAACACTGCCTCAGACCACCAAGTGAAGTAGTCTAAAGCCCGTTAGCGTCACATTCAAAGCCCTGCCCATCTCAGTGCACCTGCCTCTCCAGCCCTGCCTCCTCTTCCCCTTCTAGCTGAGCGGCATATTCCACATTTTTTAAACCAGTCTCACAGTCCCATCTCTATACCTTTGCTGCTACAGGTCCCTCTCCCTAGTGTCCTTCCCCTGTTGTTCCAGTTCTTACCTCCTGGCTCCCATAGTCCAGCACATGTTGTCCAATGTACGATTAGTCTGTAGTATCTGTCCCATCTCAGAGTTGTCATGAGGTCAGGCATGTGTCTTAGCTGTCTCCAATTCAGACATTACTTCTGTGAATTCTTCCCTGAATTCTGGGTATACTTTTGGCCAGTATTCTTACTTTTTTTTTCATCAAAAGCCACAATAAGAAATTTTATATTGGATCTAGTATATAATTTGTTATATGTATTTGTATAAAACTGAAGCAAAGTTTTCACGAAGGTAGGGGTGCCAGGCTGGCCCAGTTGGTGGAGCGTGCAACTCTTGATCTTGGGGTTGTGAGTTCAAGCCCTACTTTGGGTATAGAGATTAGTTAAAAATCTTAAAGTTTCATGAGGGGCACCTGGGTGGCTTAGGTCACGATCCTGTGGTTTGTGGGTTTGAGCCCTGAGTTGGGATTCATTTGCTCGCTCTCTCTCTCTCTCTCTCTCTCTCTCCCCCCCCCTTCTTCCCCCTCTGCTGCTACCTCTCTCTCTCTCTTTCTCAGAAATAAACATTAAAAAAAACGTTTCATGAAATAATTTCCATATTATGTGCACTTTGATATTTTATATTCTCTTTCAGTTAATATTTCTTTCCTTCAACCCATAACTTGATTTCAAAACCACAAACTGAAAAACATTCACTTAGACCATCCTCCCTACTCTGAATGTCATTTGCAGAGAGCTCTGTTATAGACTCTTACATTCCATAATCACTGTTGGAAGGAGGTCCATCGTGCCTCAAGACTTGAGGACAGGACCATTTCGTTTATTTTTCCTTTTCCTTCTCTTCTTTCATTTCCTTTCACAAGACTTGTAGAGAATATTTATTGCAGCATTTTTTCATAGTGAAAAATTACAAACAACATAGGTAATAGAGCAATGGAGAAGCAAGCTGTTTTAGTCGTGCAGTTGAATGCTGTGAGTAAACTAGAAATCCACATTTGAGCATGGAAAACCTTGGATGAATCATGCTGAATGGAAAGCCAGTCGTGACATGGTGTGCCTGTTATAATACCCTTAAGGTACGGTAAAAATATACAAGACTACTGCATACCAATGCTGATTTGAATGAGAGACACTGAGCTTCAGATAGAGCTTATCTCTTGATAAAAAAAAAAAAAGGAGAGGAAATAGGATTAGTGGTGGCTCTTGTTTGTATCTTTTTTTTTTTTTTTTTTAAGAGAGAGCTGTGGTAAGTGCAAGCTCCAGTGGGGTAGGGGCAGAGGGAGAGAAAGAATCTTTAAGCAGGTTCCATGATCAGTGCAGAGCCTGATGCAGACTTGGCCATGAGACCATGACCTGAGCCTAAATCAAGAGTTGGATGCTCAATAGGGGTGTCTGGGTGGCTCAGTCGGTTGAGCGTCCAACTTCAGCTCAGGTTATGATCTCACAGTTTGTGGGTTTGAGCCCCACGTTGGGCTCTGTGCTGACAGCTCAGAGCCTGGAGCCTGCTTCGGATTCTGTGTCTCCCTCTCTCTGCCCCTCCCCAGCTTGCACTCTGTCTCTTTCTCTCTCAAAAATAAACAAACATTTTAAAAAATTAAAAAAAAAAGAGTTGGACGCTCAACCAACTGAGCCACCCAGGCACCTCTGTATCTTTTCAATTTTGTTCTTAACACTGAAATGAGAATCAAATGTGGCAAAATGTTTACATTTACTAAATCTAGGTGGTGGGTATAAGAGTGTTTACTATATTCTTTACCTTTTTAATCTGAAATATTTTGTTTAAAAAAAAATCACTGTAATGAAAATTGACTTGTATGGTTTTTTTTTTTACACATTTTATTTTATTTTTTAATTTTTAAAGTTTATTTATTTTGAGAGAGCACAAGCAGGGTAGGGGCAGAGAGAGGAGAGGAGAGAAAATCCCAAGCCAGCTCCGCACTGTCAATGCACAGCCCCATGTGGGTCTTGAACCCATGAGCCACCAGATCATGACCTGAGCTGAAATCAAAGGTCGGATGCTTAACCAACTGAGCCACCCAGGCACCCCGTAAGATTTTATTTTTAAGTGATATTTATACCCAACATGGGGCTCAAACTCAGCCCTAAGATCAAGGGTCACATTCTCTACTGACTAAGCCAGCCAGGCATCCCATTTTAAAAGATAGATGTATGTATGTATGTATGTATGTATGTATGTATGTATGTGAGCTCTACACCCAACATGGGGCTCGAACTCACGATCCTGAGGTTAGGAATCACATGCTCTACTGACTGAGCCAGCCATAGAATTTACATGTATATTATCTGCTTATAAACCTGTATTATCTTGCTGTCTTATAAATACCTCTGTTGTCTGGCTCCAGGCTACTTCTCTGAACAGCAGGGCAGTTTAGCCATAATGCATGGCCCCTAGGTTATACTCAGACCCAGTCTCTCTTGTACTGAGATGCCAAATTTGGAAAAGGAGGCTCTCATTTTTAAGTATTTACTGGAGTAAATTTGTAAGTAAATAAATATTTGTGAGAGTTCATCATGTAACCTGTCATTTCCCAGGCAGGGCTGTGGAGAGCCTTCCTGGGTGAGGCTGTCTGCATTTCCAGTATGTTGAGCCATTCTTTTTTTCCAGATTAAGCATTAAGGCTGGAGGCACTTGACCTTAAAAGATCAGGAGTGTGGGAACCAGAGAGGTGCTAAGATCACACAAGACCTTTATGGAAGCCAGAGCCCTATAGAATCCTACAGTATTTGGACATCACTATTTCCCAAAGAAACATACTATCATTTGTAAGATGTTTTAAAAAGGGTCTGCCACTCTTCTTACATGGCACAGTACCTTGTTTCAATTTGATCTCCATTTTTCATTTGTTTCAGTCATATTTCCCCCATTCTTCTTATTAGTAGGCTTTATTTTTTTAGAGTGGTTTTAGGTGTACAGAAAAATCAAGCATATAATACAGAGAGTTCTCATATACTTCCTCTACCTTGCACCCAGTTTCTACTGTTAGTAACATCTTGCATTAGCATGGCACTTTTGTTACAATTGGTGAGCCTATATTGATACATTATTATTAACTGAAGTTCATAATTTACATTAAGGATCATTCAGTTGTATGGTTATGTGGATTTTGACAGATGTGTAATGTCACGTATCTACCATTACAATATCATACAGAATAGTTTCCCCACTTGACCATTTCATTGTTTAAGTTTTTCTTTAAATGTTCAGAGAGAGAGAGAGAGAGAGAGAGCGTGAGCATGCTCGGGAGCAGGGGAGGGGGCAGAAAGAGAGGGAGAGAGAGAATCCCAAGCAGGCTCCGTGCTGCCAGCGCAGAGCTTGACTCAGGCTTCATCTCACGAACTGTGGGATCATGCCCTGAGCCCAGACACTTAACCAGCTGAGCCACCCACGCATTCCCTGACCATTTAATTGTTATCTCATACTCCAGTGCCTAGTACTGGGCTTATAAGTGTATATGAATGGGCAGTAATATCTTGTCTAAAATTAAATATGAGCAATCAAATTCAGTAGAATTTGAAAAACATTTAAAGAACAATCTGCCACAACCACATAGAGCCTATCCTAGGAATAAAAAGATGGTTTAAAATTAGAAAAATGTGCCATCTCTCATTAGTCTGTCAGATAAGAAAAATAATAAAACTCAATATATAGAGAAATTCAGAATTCAAAGCCTATCCCTGATTTTCAAAAAACTCTGAAAATTAGCATGCTTTATTAGCATAAAATGAATATTTCAATCAGCATTATTTCAAAGATGATACACTGGAAGCATTTTCTAATGGGAACAAAAACAAGCATGGCAACTCTTATTATTTCATATAATTCTGGAAGTTCTAGCTAATGTCGTAAGATGAGAGACAAGTAAGAGTTACCATTTTGAGAAGGAGGCTCTCATTATTGAGATTGTAGACCCTCCCCGCAAAAAACCCCGACTGAAAATCTGTTAAAATCAATTGGTTTAATAAGCCAACTGAACACATAATGGATACCCAAATGAAAAAGTTTCCTATATATAGCAAAACTGGTTATGAAAACTTATGGGATAAAAGGATCCTGTTAATAAATAGCCACCTTCACAAGAAACATGCACGACCTCTTAAGAAAAAAGTCAGGGGTGCCTGGGTGGCTCAGTTGGTTGAGTATCTGACTTCGACTCAGGTCTGATCTCACTGTTCATGGGTTTGAGCCCCACGTTGGGCTCTGTGCTGATGGCTCAGAGCCTGGAGCCTCCTTCAGATTCTGTGTCTCCCTTTCTCTCTCAAAAAGAAACATAGAAAAAAAAAGTCAAAATTGTACTAAGACAAAAAATCGACTTAAGATTTTTATCTTAATATTCTAATAGTAAAAACTTGCCAGCAACCTAAATGTCCACCAAAAGGAGAATGGTTTGTTGGTAATTTTACTCTCTCTTGTTCCATAATGATTTTAAGGTAGCTTTCACAATATATTTACACTATGACATAAAAATAAGTGAAGAATTCAGGCAAAGAGAAATCTGGAGGGATGGGCCACAGGTTTATTCCGAGCTTTCTAGTGGCCAAAATAAAGGAAAGATCATAATCAATTATATGATTCATATTCACACCATATAATATTGAGTTGAAAAAAAAAAAAAAAAAACAACTGTTCCTAGTACTGAAACCAAAAAGAGAATTTTCTCATGGGTCTTAAAGAGCGGTTACTATGCAGAGTAAAGAGTGATCATCTTAACAACCTAATAAAATGGCAGCCATAGAGGTATTTCATTTTTAAAAATTATTAATGTTTATTTATTTTGGGGGTGGGGTAGGAGCAGAGAGAAGGAGACAAGGATCCCAAGCAGGCTCCACACTGACAGCAGAGAGCCCAGTGTGGGGCTTGAACTCACGAACTGTGAGATCATGACCTGAGCCGAAGTCCGAGGCTTAACCGATGACAGAGCCTCCCAGGTGCCCCTAGAGGTGTTCCCTTCCCTGCTGATGGGCCACATGGAAGTAGTTGGTAAAGCTCTTTGTGGTGGGGTGAGGAGTGTGGTGAAGGTTGTGGCTGGGATTTGAACATGAGGATGATCCAGTACACTGCCCTGAAGAGCAGCTCAATGGGGAAGTACAGTATAGACAGTAAATTATGGCTCCCCGCTGATGTGTCATTGCCACCCTGGTATCCTGTGAATTTTGACAGATAGGCCACTACATTTTCATCAGTGTGTTACATTTATCTTTGCTACGGCTGAGGGTCCACACTCCTAAGCAGTCTGTCAGATGGTGATGTGGGACATGAATGCAGCAGCCACCAGGGGTGCCAGGCAGGAAGCAAGAGGTGCCACTTAAGCTGGCATGACAAGGAATTTAATGTGGATGGACTGAACAGTCTCCATAAATATTCTCTTAGATTAGATTCTGGTAAGTGCTGCGTCGAACAAACAGCCTGTGTCTGGTCAGATGCTTTAATGGTTGGCTAATGGAATTAACAACCTCTTGGAAAGGTTGAAAAGCCCCATGAGGTAATATGCTCGAATAGAGGGCTAGCTTATCTAGATTTTCCTCAGAAAACAATTTGAGGCTTGATCCAATACATGTTGAAAGGGACAGTCAAGGTTTCCAAATTTCTACATTTAGAGCATAGCCACTTAAAGTTTGGGAGAATTAATTTAAAAAATAAATAAATAAGTGATACCAAAGCCTAACCTAAGTAAGAGGGGGAAAAAAAGTTGTAAGGTGTCCATGTAAGTTCCTGGTAAGTCCTTCAAGGTAAATGGTGTCCAAATAGATAGTAACCAGAGTTTGTTTGGAAGGTTTGGAATCTCAGTTCCAGCTTAACCTCTCTTTAAGCCACAGTTTCTTCATCTGCAAAAGAAAGATATTAGTAACCACTTTAGGGCTAACCAGTGGGTAAGATTAAAATGGAATGAAATTTCTGGTGGCCTTCTCTAAGCCATTTTATGTATGTGCCTTTCTAGCTGGAGTTGTTTTGCTGCTAGAGGGTCTTTGTGTCTTAACTCACTGGGAATCATTTGTGTTGGCTGAGAGTGCAGATAAAACCTTGTAAATTATCATATTGATTGGAGGGACAGTCCAGTTCTTCCCCTTTCAGGGGTCAGAGGTGGGATTTTTAAAGTTATGAGATGACTGGAGTTTGAAAGCCCTGGGACTCATCCTCTCATCCTGGAGAGATGAGATCCTCTCATCCTGGACTCGTCCTCTCATCTCCAGTCCCTCCACAGGAGCAGGCATCTGGTGAGAGCTGAGCCGGGGTTAAAGGCAAAGTGCAGGCTGGTCCTGAGGGTGGTCACTTCTGGTCAATTTCATTTCACACTGCCATTTACAATTGAGTTGGGTCCTCAGATAATTTTGAAAACTTTTCTATTTGGCTTCATACTCACAGGTGAGCCCTTCATCATGGCTTGAGGAGGACCCCTACCCAACTTGTTCTGGTTCCGGCATTTAGGTTCTCAGATTAATTTCATGATATGTAGAATAAATCAAAGTTAGAAGACTGCAGTGTGAAATGTCCAAGAAGATAACAAGGAGATAGGCAGGTAAATGTTAGTGAAATCAGTGCCTCCCACTGGGAAATCAACACTTCCAGGAGCTGACATTATTACTCTGTCAGTTTGTTTTTGTCCCTGAAAGTTGGAGGGAGAAAAGGCCTAAGGAGTGGACAGTGGAGTGGAGGTGATGGCACTCTAGGGGCCCTTTATCTCACTGTCAACCACCTCTCAGTATGCTCATGTTATAACACGGTATAACACAATTTCTGTCTCTTTGCTTTTTTAAAAAATTTTTTAAAATATTTATTTATTTTAGAGACAGGGCACAAGCAGGGGAGGGGCAGAGAGAGCCGAAGACAGAATCTGAAGCAGGCTGCAGGCTCTGAGCTGTCAGCACAGAGCCCGACGTGGGGCATGAACCCATGAACCATGAAATCATGACCCGAGCCAAAGTGGGACACCCAACCGACTGAGCCACCCAGACGCCCCTCTTTGCTTGTTCTTACCAAAGCCCTGTCCGACCCATCAGGACAAAATTGGGAGGAGAGGGCTGCCTGCAGCAGTGCAAGCAAAGCTTCTCGAACCCGGACCCGAGTGGCTGAGCTCGCCCTTTGCTCAGGGCCAGCCCAGTTCTGCACTTGGACACCTCTGTTGTGTCACCATCTGTGTCACTATCCTCTGTTTTCCTTTGGCATCATAGGCTTGCTTTTCCAGGAGAAATATTTTGTTTCCTAGGTTCGAGCTTTATATTCATGTTACTACTTCCATATTCAGTTAATCGCTTAATTGTGCATTTAAAACAAAACAAAAACTTAATAAGAAGCCACTTCCCTAGTTGGACAGGAGAATTGAGGGCATTGCTTCTCTGAATGTGCTCTGGTTTCCTGGCCAAGAAGAGGTACATACAAGGGCCCTGAGAATATTTGCAGATGCAATTCCTCATACATCCATTTTTGAGTTATTGTGGAGAACAAGAAAAATATCAGAAGCTGGAGACATTTTCCCTGGGGGAAAAAAGAGAATTCTGTAAACTAGTCCATGTTGATTCCAGACCAGATTCTAGAATATTCTGACAGAGGGATGGCATATATACTTCAAACAGTGAGAAGTACTAAGAATTTCAACACAGGTTCACAAAGAACAGGAGACTTTAGGCCAAGGGTCTCCACTCCGTCAGGTTCATCTCATCTCATCAGGTTCATTGATCTTTGTTTTTCTTCCAGTTTTATAATTATCTTGTAATGTTCTTTCTATTGTCCTGAACTTACAGTCAAAAATAATACAGGGGCGTCTGGATGGCTCCCTCGGTTAAGCATCCGACTTCAGCTCAGGTCATGATCTCGCAGCTCTTGAGTTCGAGCCCTGCATCAGGCTCTGTGCTGACTGCTCAGCTTCAGATTCTGTGTCTCCCTCTCTCTCTGTCCCTCCCTGCTTGTTGTCTGTCTGTCTCTCTCTCAAAATAAACATTAAAAAAAAGTTAAGAAAAAAATAGAAACATATGCATTACTTTTTAAAAAACAACATGTGTGTGTGCATTTATGTGTGTACAGGTATGTACACATTCATATACATACAAATGCTATAACTGTAATATAAAGGAGGTTTTTAAGTGTGATAATAAAATTTGTTCTCATGTGTAAATATTTGGTTATGACCATATTGGAAGGCATAATGAAGTTATCAGAAGCTATTACTAATATGTAGAATCACCTAGAATGCGGACTGCTACAAGTGTAGACTGTCAGATGTGTTAGCATCACTCTTGGTGATGCGGTTGTCAGAAACGGTCAATATCTCTTTGGAAGAATCTGATCTGAACAAAACAAAGTACAATCTTCCTGTGATCTGCATAGAAGTTCCCTTTTTAGGAAATTAGCATGTATTAAAACCATGGTAAAAAAATATTTTGTGTCTATATGTAAAACTCTGAGTTGGGGCGAGGCTGACGTAATAAACATTTAAAGGTCCCATGGCAGACCTTCACTGTGCAGAAACAGCCTGCTAAAATGTTGCACGATGCCAAATGTGCCTGGCCTCCGTGTGGCACCTATTGATCATGATAACACAGACCCCACAGGGTGACCCTTTCCCTGTTGGGCTACCGAAAGAGTTTTTCATGGCCTTCTCTGCCAGATGGAAAAGCATAGACTGGCTGGCTGGCTGGCCTCACCCAAGAGGTTCAGAGCCATTGGCAAGGCCTGCTGGCAGGAGAGATATTTCTGGTGGCTTCCCTGCTTCTCTACAAAGACTACCAAAGGCTGTTGGACATTGATCTTTGCTTTTCTTCCAGTTTTATTGAGCTATTAATTGACATATCACATTGAATAAGTTTAAGATGTACCACATAATGATTCAGTATTTGTATATATTACATAATGCTTACTGTAGTAAGTTAACATCTACCACCTCACGTAGTTACAGCTTATTTTCTTGTGATGAGAACTTTTAAGGTCTACTCTCAGCAGCTCTCAAATATACACTGCAGTATTGTTAACTGTAGTCACCATGCTGTACATCACCTCCTCAGAACTTACAACTACAGGGGCACCTGGGTGGCTCAGTTGGCTAAGCGTCCGACTTCGGCTCGGGTCATGATATCACGGTTTGTCGGTTCAAACCCCGCATCGGGCTCTGACAGCTCGGAGCCTGGGGCCTCCTTTGGATTCTGTGTCTCCCACTCTCTCTCTGCCCCTCTCACGCTCACGCTCTCTGTCTCTCTTAAAAAATAAACATTAAAAAAATTTGCTTGTAAGTTTTTTTTTTAATGTTTATTTATTTTTGAGACAGAAACAGAGCATGAATGGGGGAGGGTCAGAGAGAGAGGGAGACACAGAATCCGAAGCAGGCCCCAGACTCCAAGCTGTCAGCACAGAGCCTGACGCGGGGCTCGAACTCACAGACTATGAGATCATGACCGGATGAAGTCGGACGCTTAACTGACTGAGCCACCCAGGCACCCCTAAAAAAATTTTTTTTAAAGAACTTCTATAACTACATGTTGGTACATTTTGACCACCTTCACCCATTTCCCCCCAGCCTGGACGTTGGTCGTTAAAATGTTGTTTGGACTAGATGTCCTTTTAAGATGCTTTCCAAGTCTGGGGATTTCTGTTTCTCAATGATGATGTTTTGGACTCTTCCAATTGTTTTCATGTTAATAAGAAAATGCAATCACAGGGCGCCTGGGTGGCTCAGTCAGTTAAGCGTCCAACTCTCGGTTTCAGCTCAGGTCATGATCTCATGGTTTGTGGGTTTGAGCCCCGTGTCAGTGTCTGCACTAACAGTGCGGAGCCTGCTTGGAGTTCTCTCTACCTCTCCCTGCCCCTCCCCTGCTCACATGTGTGCTCATGCGCTCTCTCTCTCTCTCTCTCTCTCTCTCTCTCATAAATAAATAAACTTTAAAAGAAAAAAATTGACAGGTGTTAAATGACAAAGATGCCTAGTACTATGATTTCTGCAACCTTTTCTGTTCTAAACCCTCTGGCTGAGTAGTTCTGTTCTTTCTCTGAGCTCTGCCACTTCTGACCCTCCTTTTCCTGTGGGGAGCGCCTTGCAGAGCTGTTGCCTCCACTGGGTCCAGCTGTCAGCCAGAGGACCCGCAGTCTTGGCCAACCTGCTCAGGCTGCAGGAGAAGGCTCCTCTGGGGGGGCACCCGGCTGTGTCAGTTGGAAGAGTGTGCATCTCTTGATCTCGGGGTGGTGAATTTGAGCCCCACGGTGGGTGTACAGATTACTTAAATACATAAAGAAAAAAAAAAGAAGCTCCTGTGCAATTTTTTGGTGACTCCTTTTCCCCGGCATCACAGGTACGATACAGTGAGACTGTATAGACCATGGCCGTGTGCGTGAGAGTCGTTGTTACCCTGTTTGATTCTCTTCCCGTAGGAATCAACTCCTAAAAGTTTAGAATTGAACTTTGACATGTCTAATATCAAGCTTTATTTTTTATTCAAGGCTATTTCTGATGCTTGGAAGCTACCCTTTCAACCACAAAGATGGTCATAAATCTTTGCCTCCCACAGTTCAGACCAAGAATTTACTGCAACAAGGTAAACAAAACAAGTATATGCACATAAATATGCAATGGCCATTTTTCATGCTTTTCCCCATGTCTTGCCTTGTGTATGTGGACTTAATTTAGGTGTAATGTGCTTTCACCTTCACTGTTTTAAATCCCACCAGGTGATATTTAGGTAAGCATTGGCCAGGATGTACCCCTAGAATCATGCAGCACTGTTACAAGGGGAGCTGTGGCTCATTTTCTGGAGGGTCGTGTTCATTGTGCTCCTCCCTCTGATGATAAAATTTAATTCTACTCAAAGTCACAGCGAAGGTAGAAATACTGTCTCCCCCAGTATTCCTCTTGCTTACTTCTCATGCTAGAAATAATGACTTGTATTTGTTATTTGGATTCCTTCTTCTTTATTTGAACCAAGTTGCTTTGCCTTTTGTGCAAAGGAGCTTATGTTTCCACAGCCCGGAGCAAGGAGTAAGGAAACTGCAAAAAGAGAATTGAGCCGTCCTTTAATTTTGAGCTTCTGCACACAGCATGCTGTTTCAGGTTCCCAGATTGCTAGCCTGATGTCTTTGAACAGAGACACAGGCTTCCTCCGCCATCTGAAAAGAACATTCTTATGAAACCTTTCGCAGGCTGAAATGGCGTAAAATGAATATCCACTGCCTTCCGGAAGTTCATTTACAAGAGATCTACATTAGTGTGATACCAAAACTTTTTTTCGTAAAAGTAAAAATTCTCTTTGGATTTCTTTTGGTTAGCAAATACAGGTGCTAATATAGGTCTTATGTAAAAGCAAAGTGGTGTGATAGGAACTTTCAGAAAGAGGGAGGCATACCTGTATCTTAAAATTTCCACTGGTTATAAACGAATATTAGGAATATTAAGAGGGGGAGAAGTTGCTCACAATCCCACCCCCTAGCATATTCACTGCTCTAGATTTCGTATAGTCTTTTGTGGTCCTTGTTGGTGAACACACTTTTTTTTTTTTTTAATGTTTATTTATTTTGAGAAAGAGAGAAAGCATGAGCAGGGGATGGGCAGAGAGAGAAGAGAGAATCCCAAGCAGGCTCCATGCTCGGTGCAGAGCCTGATGTGGGGCTCGATCTCATGACAATGAGATCATGACTTAAACTGATATCAAGAGTCAGATACTTAACTGACTGAACCACCCAGGTGCCCCCACACTTTTGTTTTTGACCAAGTTCCCTCAGTCATAGATTCACAAGAAGATTGTCCACAAGAAGATTGCTATGGAAATTTAATAATTGATAGAGTCCAAATACAAAATTAAGAACTGTAATGAACATCTTTGTTTTCCCCTAAATTTCTGTGGTTTCATCCTCTACAATAAAAAAAAACTAGTATAGCTGTCCTTTTTTCTCACAGACATTATTTTGAAGGGATTTTTGTTTGGATTGAGCAGACTTTTGTTGCTTGTATTTTTCAAGGATGGGCAGTACTTGGGGACACGGTTGCCCTCAGCCCTTGACCTGATAACCTTGAGTGCCTCCCCGCAAAAAAGCCCTGGTGAATTCAGTATAATAGAGGAAAGTTTAAATGAGGAACTTAAGACTTTCTTTAAATAATTGTCTAAAAAGTAGCAAATTCTTGAAATCTAGTTGTCTTCATTTGGATCTCATCAAGTGAATGCGTGTCTTATTTGTCATTAACTCTAGATATCAGCTGATGGTTATGAAGTAGAAAATCTCATCTCTGAAGACCTGACAAAGAGAAGTCATGGTTTTAGGACAGAGTATTTCATTAAGCCACCGGTCTACGTGATAGTTTCCTTTCCCTTCAGTGTGGAAATCTGTAGGATTAACATAGACCTCACAGCTGGGGGAGGCCAGAATGTCACCGGCCTGGAAATGTACACATCTGCCTTATCCAGCAGAGCATCTTGGAATGCCCCCGAGTGTCGGACCCCGGGCCCCGCCGAGCCGTCCATCCCAGACAAGGAGGCGTTCACCTTAGTAGGCAAAGTCTTATTGAAAAACCAGAGCCAAGTGGTGTTTAGTCACAGGGGCTTCAAGGCCAGGCCACCTTTTGGCCCAATGGACGCCACACTCCCCTCTCCTGCTGTTGTGGCACAGGAGCTCTGGAATAAAGGGACTCTTTCCCTTAGCCACGTGGTCCATCTCAAGATCTGTATCACCCACGTGACAGGCAGCGGTATCCCTTGCATCAAACGATTGGAAGTGTGGGGTCAGCCAGCTAAAACCTGCTCTCAGGAGGTGATAGACAGTGTCCTGCTGGTTGCCTCAGAGAGCCTCCCTCAGGACTTGACTCTGCAGGCCCCAGCCTTGCCCATGGAGAGTGACTGTGATCCCGGAAGCCTGTCTGAGGGCCAGCAGGCCCCCTCCAGCCTGCAGGAGCTAGCCGAGGTGATTCAGGATGTGCCTGAGGAGTTCCTGGATCCCATCACCCTGGAGATCATGCCTTGCCCCATGCTGCTGCCTTCAGGCAAGGTCATCGACCAGAGCACGCTGGAAAAGTGTAACCGCAGCGAAGCCGCCTGGGGCCGAGTGCCCAGTGACCCTTTCACGGGGGTAGCCTTTACTCCACACTCCCAGCCCCTGCCTCACCCCTCCCTGAAGGCCCGGATCGACCATTTCCTGCTCCAGCACTCCATTCCGGGCTGCCATCTGCTTGGGAGAGCACAGACTGCATTGGCAGTGACACCTTCTTCCATTGCTCTGCCCTCTCGGAAAAGGAAGATGGAGCAGACTGAACATGCCCCGGACAGTAGCCTTGGGGTAAACGCTTCCTGTTTTTCTACCACAAGCCTTCTGGTCTCACCCACTACCTCAGAGCACACCGCTAAGAAAATGAAAGCTGCCAGTGAACTTGGGCTGACACATATGGACTGCTCAACAGGTAATCCACGCCCTGCTTCCATGTCCGCTGCCCTCCCTGTGCTTCCCAGGTGACGCGTGGCACTATTGCCCGTGCTTTATGTTTTGCCGTCTTAAGTTATCCCAAAACTTACTGGCTTAAAGCACCACACATTCATTATCTCCTAGCTTCTCTGGTCAGGAAGCCAGGATAGTTCGGCTGGGTCACCTGCTGCGGGGTCTTCTCCAGCTGCTGTCAAAATGTTGGCTGGGGCTGCAGCCGCTTCATGGCTTGACTGGGGAAGGATTCACTCATAAGCTCA
Organism: Panthera uncia; assembly: GCF_023721935.1. NCBI lineage: Eukaryota > Metazoa > Chordata > Mammalia > Carnivora > Felidae > Panthera > Panthera uncia. Next base: position 25,297 of record NW_026058279.1, read on the forward strand.
TTCCTGTGATTGTTACGGGATTCGGTTCCTGGCTGAACTATTGTTCCGAGGGCCTCTCTTCCCTGTTGGCTGGTCTTGGCTGGTGGCCAGCAGACTCAGTCTGTCCTCAGTTCCTTGCCACATGGGCCTCTCAAGGGCAGCACATAACACGGTAGCTGTGTAAGCACAAGATGGAAGTCATAGTCTTATATTACCTACTTGTGGAAGTGGCATCCCTTCATTTTTGCTTTATTCTGTTCGAAGCAAGTCACTAAGTCTGGCCCACACTCAAGGGGAAGGGGGTACCCTAGGGCATGAGTCTCTGGAGGTGGGTCTCATTGGGAGCCATTTCAGACACTCTCCCACACCTTTGATTCCTATTTTATTCAGTCATGTTTTTAAATGTTTTTAATTCAGTGTTTTTATCTAAGATTGGTGGTTGAATTTTTGTCTAATGCCTTTTCAATATCAGTGGAGATGGTACTATGATTTTTCATCCTTAGATCTTTTAGTGTGAAAAAATGCATTAATAGGCTTCTTAATATTCAACCGTTATTACATTCCTGGAAAACTTCATTTGGTCATGCTTCTTTTAATGTTCTGCTTGGTTCTGTTTGCTAGCGTTTTATTTTGGGTAAATAATTTGAACTGTCGTGTACACATACCATCTCTGGTCATGTTTTGTTACCAAAGATTTGTGTGCTCCATAAGAAGAATTAAGACATTTTCCTGTACTCAACTTTAGAACAATGTAAGAGTATTAGAATAATTTCCTCTTTCCATATTTGGTAGAATTTGCCCATGATTGTTAGTGCCTGGTGCTTTTGGAGATAACTCTTTGACACTTTCTTTTTCCTTATGAAAATAAATCTGTTTAGATTTTATCATTCTTGTGATATCCTCTCTTGCTGTAAAAGCCCTATGCAAATAGTGCACTTAAAGGTTACATCTGTGTCTTCTCTGGTTTTGAGTATAGATGTTAGTCAACATGACCCCTGGAAACTCCTGGAAGCATCTGAGGTGCAGTGGGGTGAGACAAAGAAAGGTCCTTAGACCCTGATGTCTGTAAGGTCAGGTTTGTTGGTGATATAGGACCATGCTGACCTGTGCTTCAAGGCCCCAAGCAAGTCCTGCACACTGTAGACAAAATGTTCTACTCCCTACTTTGGGGCAGTTTTGTGAACCCTGATACCAGGCAGGTCTCTGGGTTCTTTTGTGGACAGCTGTCTCACTCTCCCATTGCCTTCACCCTCAGCCTACTGCTTGGCTTTCTGTGAACCACACAGAGAAGGTCCCTTAGATAGTGGAGTGGGCAGAGTGAGGTCTTTGTCATTCTACTTGGTAATGACCACTTTGCTTTACTCAGCAGGAGAGAGAGGACGCAAATGCCCAGAGAGTGCAGGCCAGCAAACCCGCAGAGCGGGGAGGGTGGGGGCCCCAGAAGGGAGGAGATGAGGAAAAGCTGCTGGCGAGGGAATGGACAGGGAGCAGGGGCACAATGGTGGGCACCTCCTTGGCCTGCAAGGAGACCTTCTGAAAGTAGGGTGCAGTTCTGCAAGTGAGCCACAAGGTGGCCCAGGCCTGCCCAGAAATCTTTCCAGGAGGAGGAAAGCTAGAGCTGGCCCAGAAACCCTGAAAGTGGTGTGGGATGGGTAGGAACGTCCCCAAGGCTTTGACTGCTGGTACTCCATCATCACAATCCACTAGCAGACGTCAGGGAGGAGTTTCTTTACATCTGCGTCCATTTGAAGTTAGAAGTACCGTTCTTGTGGTCCTCCAAGGACTTATTGCTTGGTCTTTTTTGCTGAACCTCTCTCTGGATATCGTGGTCTGTGCATCTCTTGTCAGGTCCCGTGTCCCACGAGCAGAAGCTGTCACAGAGCTTGGAAGTTGCCTTGACATCGACTCTTGGCTCCATGCCCTCCTTCACGGCTCGGCTGACCCGGGGACAGCTCCAACAGCTCGGCACAAGAGAGAGCAGCGCCTCCTGGAGGCCAGGCGCCGCCTCGGGTAACTGGGGCCCCATCCGTCTCGCCAGAGCCCGGGAGCAGAAGCCTGGGCCCTGCCTCTGGGGCTCCTGGGACCGCCATGCCCAGCCTCCTTAGTGCCAGCAGCCAGCACCCGGGCCTCAGGGAGAACTCTGTCTCTTTCCTTTTCCAGGGGGAGCTGAGGGGCTCCTGTGAAGTTTAACTCTTCACAAGGAGAGCTTTCTCTAGTTAACTCTTGGTAATTCTGTGGACTTAGGGCTTGGCAACTCTGCAGTGTTTTTGATAAGATCTAATATTAATTGTTCTGTCCTGAGGACTTTTGTTTCCCCTCCTTTGGTTAGTTTTCAGATCCAGTCTGTCTCCCATCTGACAGCTGGGCAGTTTATTTTAAGGAAGTGTGGAGAGAAGCTTGGGGGTTGTCTCCTTCGTCCCTTCCTGTTAACAGTTTCACTGGTGTTTAGAATAGAGCTGTAGCAGCTTTTGACTGAGGCAGTTTTTGCCCACAGTGAACCTGGGACCACATTAGATGATAGAATCAGTTAGGATACAAGGTGAGAGAACATGCCGGAATGCTAGGCAATTTTTACAAGATGAAGCCTGAAGGAGCCCGTGATAAGGTGTATGCTCGATTCTTGTTGCCCATCCAGAGCCAGGCCATTCTTACCTCTTCTTCTTCTCATCCACACCTCCCTGTCTCTCTTGTTTCCATCCTGACCATCGCCAAGAACCTTCTCGTCCAGGCGACCGGTGGTTTCCACGGCTCCAGACGCAGTGGTTGCTCTCCCTTCCCCTCCCAGCAGTGTCTGATGCGGCTTGCCAGCCCCTCCTTCCTGAAACCCCTTCTCTCTTGGCCTTTCGGATCCTGCGCTCTTTTTCTCCCTCTTTTCACTGTCCCTTTGCAATTTCCACTTCTGACTCCTCTTCCAGACTCTGGTCCTGCAAACTCTTCTCTGCCCTGCCATCCCAGAGAGAACCCGCTGGCCAGTGACTGCCCATGCTCCCCGCTGTGGCTCCTTCCTCTCCTTGGAACTCAGACCCTGGCCTCCCTGACAGCTGCCTGGCACCTCCATGTGGGAAACCCCTGGATAGATGTTGAGTGAAGTTCTAACTCAGAACTGCAGACACGCCCCATCACCCCATTGCTAGTAAAGAGCAGCATCTTCTCTTGGGTCAGGCCTGTAACGTGGAGATTGTCCTTGGTGTCCTTCAGCCTTCCTGACATCCATTCATCCTCAAGTCCTGTACATACTCTTCCAAAGTGGATCTCCGAGCACTCTGCTGCCACCCTGTCCCCTGTGCCGTCCCCTTCCCAGCCCCTCCCTGTCTCTTTCAGCAGCCCTGCTGCTCCCGCACAGCCACTCTCACCTGTAATGTCCACCAGCGCATGGCACTTCACTTCTTAGACTCCTCCCAGGGCATCCCACTGATCCTGGAACAAAGTCTAAGCCCCTGCCGCTGGTGAAGTCCTGCGCACCCCAGCCTGCCCCCTTTGTAGCCTCACCTGAAGCCAGTCTCCGCCATCACAGCTCTGTGTCCTGTCTTTCTTTAATGGACCAGCCATTCCTTTTTTTTTTTTTTTTTGCTTTGGTTTGGTTTTGGACCAACCATTCTTTGTACTTGCTGTCCCTCTCTTTCTGCATGGCCGGCTTCTTTTTTTCCCCTAAGAGACCACCCTTGCCCTCTCCAGAGGGGTGTGGAGTGGGGACAAAGCAGCCTCCTTAGGCTAGGGCCACAAGAGAAGGAAGCGCAGCAGGTGCAGCTTGGGGAGGCAGTGGCAGGACGTGGCCACTCCGGCCCTCATTTAGGGAGGCCCTGCGGGAAGCAGGGAAAGAGGGAGCCTGCAGCACAGGAAGGGGATTGACAGGTCAGGAGGGGCTGCCAGCCTGAAGAGAAGAAGCAGGTGCCAGGCTCAGTGGGTAACTCAGACCTCAGGCCTGCCCACGTGGTGCCCTCCCTCCTCCTTGGACCTGCCCAGCCCTGCTACACCTGCTCGCTGTCTGCTGTCTCCTTTCTTGGGTCGTCTCGCCTTTCTTGTAGTTTATGTTATCAGGATGAGCTTGTGCCTCACTCTGACCGTAGCAGCCTGTTCTAGGGGGAAGCAAATCCTGCTCAGAGACTGGGAGGGAGGGCTCAGTGCGGTCCGCTTGCCTTCAGAAGCCAGCTTTTCTTGGGCACTCACTGAAGCACCAAGATTTGATGATTGAGGGGAGGTCTCCCAGGTGTCCTGGCTCCCCAACACCCTCTCCTCCCAGAGCAGCCAGAAGTGGCCCCAGGAGGGATAAAGCCATGCCGCTGAAGGGGTGGAGGGTGGGGAAGCTTCTTGTCCCACTTCAGGCTCATGCCCTGCCATCAGGACGGAGCCTGGACCAGGGGACAGCTTTCGCCTCACCTTGGCCTATTTTCCTCCCTGATTTACCAGAGCAGCCTGGGAGCATCCCGGGGCCCGAATGTGCCTCCTGCAAAAGAGCGTTTTCTCCCTACTTCAAAAAGGAGCCTGTGTACCAGCTCCCCTGTGGCCACCTCCTATGCCGGCCCTGCCTGGGTGAGAAGCAGCGCTCCCTGCCCATGACGTGCACAGCCTGCCAGAGGCCATTTGCCAGCCAGGACGTGCTGCGTGTCCACTTCTGAGTGACCGGCTCCAACCTGAGAAGACCTGTCGATGGGAGGAGCTGAGGGAGTGTGTGTGTGGGGTTGGGGGGCACGATCCCCTGAAGTCAGGCCAAATCCCAAGCACAGAGGGGCCCTTTCTTCCCCAGGGGCTTTCCCTTTGCCTCCTTCCAGAGTGTAGCACCCGGGCCAGAGCACAGGGGAGGGGCGCTCCACTCCTGCTCAAGTGGCAATAGGGTAACAAAGCCATAGTTTGGGCTAGGAGGGATAGGGGATGTATCCCTGCCCTCCTGTGCCTCCCTGCCACCCCCCTGCCAGAGCCCAGGGCCTGTTAGAGCCAGCCCCACCCTGCCAAGGGCCCCCCGAGTTGTCTGCACACACACCCCAGCCCTGCAGGATGGACCCGAGTGGAGCATGAGAGACCATGGCTTGAGAGCTCAAGGACAGCCTCCGCCCGTGGGGTCACCTAGAGTGTTCCGTGGCTGGAGTCTGCGGTGAGTGACTCAGCCCCCGACTGGCAGATGACTCTGAGCCTTAATAAAGCGATGGTTGACGTCTGTCCTCTGTGGACTTCCTCCTGACAGAGTGCCTGTCAGTGTCGTCATACTTCTGTCCCCACCGGCACCCACACAAAGTGGGACCATCATAAGGGCAGCCTCAAGCAGTCAGTGCAACCCTGTCTGGCTGCAATTCAGGTCAATGGCCTGAAGGGACGAGAAGTCACGTTTTCGATGCTTGGCATGTGTGAGGGTTTGCACGTGGGTGTGCACGCAGGGTGGGTTGGGCACCCTCCCTTGGGCCGGTGTGGCACAGGCTTCCCTCATCTTGGCGGAGCCTGTGCACTGCCCTCTGAGAACAGAGCTTTTCTGTACGGGGCCCATTCTGGGAAAAGTGCTTGTTTATAGGCTGCATTGTTTTCATTCAAATATCAGTTCTGTGGCATCCCCGAGGGAATGTATGTATTCCTACAACTGTTTACTGTGTGGAAGAGGTTCTACTCCCTGGAAGGACGGCAGTGAGAAAATGCACCAGGCTGTTCCCCGTGCCCTGGAGGATGTCAGGAGGGAGTTCACCTTGAGTCCTCAGGGCCATAAGCTGCCCAGAAATCCCAGCCGCCTGCTCCCCTCCCCTCCCACAGGCCTGCAGCTCATGCTCCAGGGGGACCCCAGGGATTGACCCCGGGAAGGAGGGAGCTGATTAAAAACTCAGATTCTTGAGTCCCGGGAATTTAGAGATCTGGGGGTGGGGTTAGAGATTCCGGGGGTATTTGTGCTCCTCAAAGGAAATTCCTTCCCTTGACACAGCCTCACTTGAGACTTCAGAGTCTGCACTGCTGGCCTTTCCTCTGAGCTGCTCTTTGGCTTCAAATGGCCTGGCCTTACCCTCCTTGCTTGTGTTCTAAGAAAAGCCCCAGCATTCGGAGCAAAAGCACTGCTGGGGGTGGGGGGATGGCTGCCCTCAGCCTGTGGTGGCCTCAGGGGAGCAGCCAACCTGAAGCAGGTTCACTACTCAGGAGCCCTTCTCTCTGGGGGGCGTCCTGTGAGCCCCACCCCAGGGAGCCAGAGGAAGCCCCTTCCCGTGTGGGGTCTACATAAGGCACATCCAGATGGGGGCAGAGTTTTCTCCCTCCAGCGGAGGGGCCTGGTGATCTGCATTTGAAAAGAGCTTCTGCGCCCCAGGAGGCTCTGGTAGGAAACCAGGCGTGGGAGCTGCTGGGGTGGACAGTTCCTGTCCTGTGACCAGGTGGAGCCACACCCACATCCTTGGAGATGCATTCATTTTTATCTTACTTGTTTTTTTAAACTCTACACCCAACACAGAGCTTGAAGTCACGACCCCACGATCCAGAGTCACATGCTCTATCGGCTGAACCAGCCAGGTGCCCCTTTATCTTACTCTAAAGCGCCCCCCAAAAGGACATTTGTCTTTCACCAGCCTTGCCAGAAACGGCACTAGGCACGGCCAGCTGGGCAGTTCCTCGCCCCTAGAAAACGGGAGTAACATCTCACCTGCCGCCAACCAGGCTCAGAGGGCAGTTTATTTCTCAGCAGAGCCAGGGGCCAGGCACAAAGCAGCTAACCAGTAAACACAGAGTTGACTCCGACTCTAGTAGACGCAGGACCGCAAAGCCTTGATGAGGCCCGCTGCCCCCTCGCAGACCGCAGGTTCTGTGGGGCGCCCGTCTTCCCCTTTCCTGTATCATTTACTCGACGCCAAGCCCATTTGTGGTGCGCAGCCCTGGGCCCCAAATATTCATCTCCAAGGGGCAGTGTGGCCTTGCGTCCTGGCTGTCCTCCCTGTGGGGCTGAGGCCCCAGCCCTTGGCCACTCTGCGCCTTTGAACAGGGACTGGACCAGCTCCCTCCTGCTGTGGCCCGCCAGCCCCAGGGGCAACGGGAGGGAGGGCCACTTAGAAGAAGTAGAAGAACCAGATAGCCAGGAAGAAGAGGAGCAGCTGCTCGGTGCTCACAGAGTATTCCATCTCCTGGAAGCCTGGCCGCAGGACCCTGCAGCACCTGGGCACCCGGGCAGAGCAGGCTGCCCTAGCCCCCGGCCGCGCTGCTGCTCCCCGCGCGTCTCCAGCTCGAGACCGCCTGGCCGCGCGGAGCTTTTCCATCCCCCAAGAAACCAGTCCTCTGCCACAGGGGTTGCTGTAAGTAGGTCTGCAGACAAAGCGACCTGTCCCTGGAGGAAGCCGCCCGCCCGGCTTCCAGGCCGTTGCTAGCCTCCTGCCGGCGGGCTTGTAATACTGGGCCAGCTGCCATTGTGAGGGCTGTGGGCGGGGCGGGGCGCCTCAGGGCTGTCCCCTCCCTTGGAGGTGGCCCCTCCGCCCTCTTCCAGTCCCCTCAAGTCCCTTTGCAGCCCGCTCAGGCAGGGTCTTTCCTTCCAGATCTAGGCTGGAAGGGACTGGCTGGGCTGGGGATCAGCCAAAGATGCTCTGTCCAGCCATAGGTGGCAGAGGCCATACCCCAGGCTCCACCCCGCAGTGATGCACTCCCTCTCTTATAAAGAAGTGCCATGGGGGCACCTGGGTGGCTCAGTCGGTTAAGCGGCCGACTTCGGCTCAGGTCATGATCTCACGGTCTGTGGGTTCGAGCCCCGCGTCAGGCTCTGTGCTGACAGCCCAGAGCCTGGAGCCTGTTTCCGATTCTGTGTCTCCCTCTCTCTCTCTCTCTGACCCTCCCCCGTTCATGCTCTGTCTCTCTCTGTCTCAAAAATAAATAAACGTTAAAAAAAATTAAAAAAAAAAAAAAAAAAAAAAAAAAGAAGTGCCATGGCCCAGAGGGGTGACAAGATCTCCAGAGTGGCACGGGAGGAAGTGAGGAAGAAGGGACAAGAGGCACCCTTCCCTCCCTCAAAGGTTTGTGCCGGCAGTGAGGCGATGCTGCATGTTATCACCATGTGACCACACAAACACTTTGGTTTGTTTTTTTTTTTTCTCTTACAATATCTTACAGGAGAGGAAGAAAGTATGTATATATGCTGTGTGGTTCTGTTGACTGCGGTTTCCCTTAACATTCTTTCCTGGACATTTGCCTTTGTCATTAGACACTGTTCTTATTACCAAAATCATTTGGAAAAACAAGCCAGAGGCGGGGGGGGGGGGGGGGGGAAACAGGAAAATGCTGAAAATGAAGAATGGTTTGGGTTCGGTGGGGAGAGCTGACCCTTGTATACACAGACCAACGAAACAGAACTGAAAATCCAGAAGCAGGTCCAAGTGCCTGTGGAAACTCGGGGCACCATAATGGGGGCATCACCAACCAACAGGGAAAAATGGACCTTCACCAAGTGGAGCTGGAGCTCCTGGAAGAAGGAAACCATCAAAGAACTAGAAGAAAATGGAAAATGAGGGGATTACTGTGAACCCGGGAATGAGGAAAACCCTCCTCATTCAAAATCCAGATACAGCACGGGAGAAGAGTGATAAATTTGACTACGTTGAAATTAAAAACAAAAAAACTTGTACATCGGGGAAAAAGCCACCATTAGCAAAGTAAAAATATAAATTACAAGCTGGGAAAATATATTGGGACTTGTATTATGCAAATGGTTAATATATAGTTTCTAAAAATAAAAACCTGATCGGGGCACCTGGGTGGCTCAGTCGGCTAAGCGTCCAACCTCAGGTCATCGTCTCATGGTTCGTGGGTTGGAGCCCCGGGTCGGGCTCTCTGCTGACAGCTTGCAGCCTAGAGCCTGCTTCGGATTCTGTGTCTCCCTCTCTCTGCCCCTCCCCTGCTTGTGCTTTATCTCTCAAAAATAAATAAACGTTAAAAAAATTTTTTTTAATAAAAATAAAATCCAGATTCATAAAGAAATGCAAATAGCCTTTTAAACATATCAAAAGATGCTCAACCTTGCTCATAATGTGATAAAAACAATCCTGAAACACCGTGTCTTGCTTAGCACATGGGCACCCATCTCACAGTCTGGCTACAACGTGCCGTGGGTGCTCTGGTCTCACAGGTCCTATCACGTGCTGCTGGTGGGAATGAGAGGCGTACAAACTGCCAAGGGCAAGGTGAGAGGGCTACATGTGTGTGGACCCTCTGACCCAGCCATCCCACTCCCAGGATTCTAGCCCCAAAGATCCTCTGGCAAAACTAGGAAGAGAACACTTGTCGCCCCACCAGAAGCAGCCAGCCAAGGCCCTTGCAGCACCTGAGAAGCCATATCGCCCCCCAGTGGAGGGGCCAGCTGCATCCAGAAGAAGTGCCCAGGAACAAGTGGTTTACACACACATGATCATACGTTTATTACCAAGGAGGTTGTGGAGACTCTGAAGGCCACCACCCGTGTGAGTTTCAAAAAAAAACCCAAAAAACTTGGCATCCAGAAGTTTTTTTGGGGGGGGCGCCTGGGTGGCTCACTCGGGTAAGCTGACAGCTGCTGACAGCTCAGAGCCTGGAGCTTGCTTCAGATTATGTGTCTCCCTCTCTCTGCATTGTGCTGGGTGCTTTATGTGTATTACCTCATTTAATCCTTGCGGCTTTTTTTTTTTTTTTTTAAGATTTATTTATTTTTTGAGAGCAAGCGAGCAAGCAGGGGCAGAGAGAGAGAGGGACAGATGGTTGGAAGTGGGCTTTGCACTGACAGCAGCAAGCCTGATGCGGGGCTTGAATCCACAAACCATGGGATCGTGACCTGAACCAAAGTCAGACCCTCACATACTGAGCTACCCAGGCGCTCTCCCCGCTTTTTTTTAAGTTCTCTGGCCAACATGGGGCTTGAACTCACAACCCTGAGATCTAGAGTCACATGATCTACGGACTGAGCTAGGCAGGCCCCCCCAGTCTTTAACTCCTGAAGGAGGAAACTGAGGCTCGGGTCCACGAAGAGCTCGGCTGACTTGAAGGCCACTCCTTACCCCTGAGACGCCCTACTGGTGGCAGAGGCTGCCAAAGAGCAGACTCAAGTTCCCTCCATAAGAGTGGCCTGGATGTCACAGGAGGGCCTCTAAGGATCCCTCTATTGAGCTGGGACCTCAGGCAGGGCAGAGGCACTGCCAGCACTGGTCTGGTGCAACTCCTCTAGACCTGCTCGGGCCCAGGTCCACCATGCAAACCAGAACCAGAGGCATAAAAAATAGTCTAATTTTGGAATAACAACTCATGACCAAGCTATAGCACAGCTTTTGAAAATCAAAAAATATTACACCTCTAGGCACAAAAATAAAAGCTGTTCCCCCAACAAAGACTCAGCACAGTTAACTTCGTGTAAGTGGAGAAATCTAGCTGAAGTCTGAATGGAAAAGTACCCATCATGTGCAGCCACTGAAGGAGGAGGACATGGGAAGGAGCAGGTGCCAAGTGGCCCCGGAATGGCCTTTGGCAGTCTGCGGTCGTGCTCACGGTGGTGGGGACTGGCATCCCACCGAGCCGTGGTTGCCACACTACAGATGGCAACCCCAGTTGTGTGATATGTGTGGCTGGGGGAGAGATCCTGTTTGAAAGAGGAACGGGATGAGTGGGAAACAGTAACCAGATGAGCCCTGTGTGGTCCTGTGGGGTATGAAGGCATGAGGGATGGACAGACTAGGGGACCGTCCCAGGAAGGTGCCAGGGCTAGGGAAGCAGAGGCAGGAGTAGGGAGGAAGACAGGCAGCCTGATTCCCTCTAAGCCAGTAGAGAGAACTGGGTTTGAAAACAGAGGGGATAGGGGTGTCTGGCCGGCTTAGTTGGTGGAGCATTCGACTTGATCTCGAGATTGTGGGTTCGAGCCCCACGTTGGGTGTAGAGATTACTTAAAAATAAAATCTTAAAAGAAGGGGTAGAGAATCACGGTCGGGAAAGGCAGAGACACAGGCTGGCCGCCCCTCCCATGGTTCCTGATACCCTCCCCTTGGGTCCAAGGCCCAGACATCAACTGTGACTCAGCTGATGAAATGCAACCCCATGGCTCATTAATTAGGGAGCCTGCAATTAGCCTGTCTCAGGAACCAGGATCCTCCAGAGAGAACCCCTCTGTCCTGCCTTCCTCTCCCTCCCACCCAAAAGATGAGATCAGGCTTGGGGGGAATTTGGCCCCTGGGAACAAGGAGGGGCAGGGGAGCATGAACACCAGGGGAAATGAGATGCCAGGGCACGCGTTTATGCATGAGATGGCCTTGCAAATTGACCCTTGGTAATGAGACAACGGAAATGACAGTAGGCACCCCCACCCTGAAAGTTTCTGGGGGCAGGCTGGGTGCGGCTGGCTAGACCTGCCCCAACTTGGTCTGCATGATGCTTGCAAGTCTGACCACCACAGCTCAGTCTTAGAGCCATCCGGTTCGGAGCCAAAGAAACAGATTCAGCAACCTAAATGCCATTTCACACCGGGCCGTTACTCAGCAACACCTCCTAAAATCCTCCCGTCCCGGCCACCTCCTGGCCACCTCCCATCCACCCCTTGTCCCCGTCCCCTGGCCAACTTCCGGCCACCTCCCATCCTTCGTCCATCCCCTAACCACCTCCTGGCCACCTCCCGGCCACCTCCCGTCCCCTGGCAACCTCCAATCCACCACCACCCCGCCACCTCCCGTCCCCTGGCCATCCCCCCCGCCACCTCCCATCCACCTCCCGTGCTACTCCTCTGCAGCCGTTCTGTCACCTCCCTTTCCAAGACTCCTTGGAAAAATGGATCTCAAGTCTTAGTCTTCATCCTTTCCTCCTGACCTCATGCCCCTGTGACTATTCTGTTTTTATTTTTTAAGCTTATTTATTTTTAAGTAATCTCTACCCCCAACGTGGGGCTCAGACTCACAACTCCGAGATCAAGGGTCACACGCTCTTCCAACTGAGCCAGCCAGACGTCCCTACTGTGACTATTTTAAATGACCAGTTGCCAGAGTGCCAAGTGCTCCTCCATCCAAAGGGGCACGCTGTTCCTTCTCTCGACTCCGGACGGGCTTGTGGCTGCTTCGACCAATTGAGTGTAGCAGCCCTGACCCTGTGTGATTTCCGAGGCTGTCACAAAATGCCACAACACTCCTGCCTCATTTGCTGGAACACTTGCCAAGCCCTGGCTTGCTAGAACACTCCTGGAGCACTCTGGAAGCCGGAACACTTAAGAAGTCCAACTATCCCGAGGCCACCAAGCTGCAAAAAGCCCCACAGAGGGGCCACAGGTAGTACCACAGTACCACAGGTAATCCAGTCGGCAGTCCCAGCCCAGCCCAGCCTTTGGGTCACCCCAGCCCAGGTTCCCCGGGCACGTGAGCGAAGAAGTCGCCAGAGGACTCCAGCTCCTAGCCATGCACACATCCAGTCATTGTGGAGCAGAGAAAAGGTGTCCTTGCTGTGCCCTGCTGCAACAATGAAAAGATCCTAGACGGCTGTCCAGAGAGGGCTGGGGGGGGGGGGTTATGGCGAGGAGAAACCAGGAAGGCAAAGCCAGAGTCCTCCTCGGCAGAGAAAGGCGAAAGCCCAAAGACGTTCCTAGCCTAATACTCTGCATCCTGACACGTGTCTGTGCTCCCGGCACAGACAGAGGCACGTGACGCTCACTGGGGCTCGCCACTAAGTCAGTCATTTACCGAAGACCCTGTGTGGGATGCACTGGGTCCGGGGACCCACTGTAGAAAGGAACACTGGTGGCACAGAGGGACAGGGAAACACGTGAACCAAGCATTTTGGGGGTACCATGTCGACCCACAGGAGGAGGAGGAGGTCAGTTCTGCTAAGGTTAAGTTGGGGGGCAGGAAAGATGGGACTCTGGTTCTGATTTCAGAAAAATCGCTCCATGGATGTTTTTGGTGGGGGGAGGAATTCGCTCTGCAGCCTCCATTGCCCCTTCATAATACCGCCTTGGTTTTCCCTCAAGCCTCGGCTTCTTTCTCCATTGGATACAGTCTGAGAGAGCTTCATTCAGACACCTAGGGGATGGGCATAGGAGGCGAGCAAAGCCAGACTCCACTCCCCAGACCGTGAATCTGAGCAGAGGGACGAAGTCATCCCACGGCGGACGCCGGGCCCGTTCGTCCCCCAGATGCTGTGCACATTGCACATGGCTTACGGCTGACCTGTCTCTAAAGACCTGCCCTCGGCCAAGGGCAGCCACCTCACCAAGAAAATGCCTGGGAGATCCCCTCCCCCCGCCCCAGCCCCCAACAACTAATACTCAGATATGTTAAAAAAAAAAAAAAATCAACTCAGGGGCACCTGGGTGGCTCAGTCAATTTCAGCTCAGGTCATGATCTCACAGTTCGTGGGATCAAGCCCTGTGCTCCCTGCGCTGACAGCGCGGAGCCTGCTTGGGATTCTCCCTCCTCTCTCTCTGCCCCTCCCCCAACTCGAGTTCTCCCTCTCCCTCTCTCTCTTCTTTCAAAATAAATAGGAAAAAAAAAAAAAATCAACCCCCTGGCCTCAAAGCAGGGCAACTCTGGAGCTGCCCGTGGGATCAGGCTGAGGCTAGACTCCAGCTGACCCACCTTTGCCTGGCTTCTTCCCCAGCCCAGTCCTGCTTCACTCACTCCCGAGAGCCCTCCCTCCTTCCTTCGGCAATCACGCGTGCAAAAGCCCCCATCTCAGGGACTGCCGCCGGGGAGATCCGACACAGCCATTCCAGGAGTCCTTCCCAGGTTCCTGTTTCATGATCCTCCAGAAATAGTTTCTGAGCCCCGGGTCTCCAGCTTTCCCTTACATTATGAGCTCTCAGTAGCCTTTCAGTAAGTTCCTTTTGCTCAAATTTACCAAACCTTGTTAGAGAACACGGAACCAGGAGTAGAGGGCTGGCGCCAGACTCTCAAGAACATGAGGGGCATGTCGGAGTGTCCAGAAAGGGCCAGAAGGTAGTGAAACTGACATGCACATTCTGGTTTGGACCCCGCTGTCCTGTGGCAGGTGGGGGATGAAGCAGCTGGGTCGTTGGAGTCACATGGCCTCCTGAGGGCGGGGTTCTGGCAGATTCCGGTCTGCTACCACAGGATTTCAGGGTTTTAGGGCTTCAAGGACCAGTAAGGCCTAAGAGAGGGGCCTTGGCCCTGGCCTCATGCCTTAGAGGGTCTATTCTGACCCTCCTCTGGGTGAGACCAGGGGACATACCTGCCTTGAATGGGTACCCTGGGGGCTGTGCCCTGGAACACTCTGTTGTTCCCATGATTGTTTCTGGAGGAGCTGGAGGAGTCCTTTCCTCTGGGTCTGTGCTCAGGGGGACCCACTTGAAGTGCGCAAACATGTCTGCGTCGTGGCAAGAGGAGGCGGTTTGTGAGCCGCAAGGGCAGAGCGCCCACCTGTGTGCATGTCCCTGGGGATGTGGGACAGAGCCAGGATGCAGGGAGAGGTCAGCTCCCCCGCCGCCAACTCTGCGGCCGGAGTCCCAAGAGCAGGAGACTCCAAATTTGAACCGGGGCTTCCAGATCATTATGAGCACATACGTGTCAAGGTAAGATGACAGAACATGCATTATTTAACATTTTGTCAGCCTGACCTACAACCTGGTTCAGTAACTCTGTTACTGCCTAGCTGTGCGACCCCGGAGGACAAGACACTGAGGTTCTTTGCGCCACAGGGTCCTGCCTCATGAAGTGGTCTATATGAGTCTACAAATCCCTCCCAGCCCGGGGCCTGCAGCAAACATGGTTACTGGCCAACAGCCACTCCCTCCTCTTCCTCACTAACAGAACCCCATTTTGGAAGGAGCCCGTGAACACACCCAGCCCTGGGGTGAACCTCTGCTGGCCTAACACACAGCCAGTTTCTTGCCCAGCCTGGAGGAGCTTGGGAGTGGGGACCCCGGGTCCCCTGAGGGTCCCTGAGAAGGGAAAAGCTCAGAGGAGGGAACCATTTTGTGGCGGCCCTCCTTGCCATGAGGAGAGACACCCAGATATGTGGAGGGTGCCAGAAGGGTATAAGAAAGCCCTGGGTGACCCCTGAGCCAGCCACAAGACCACCGACCTCCAACTTTGAATCCTAGTACATAGTAATGTCTTGGTGAGTCAGCCATAACTGGCCAATTATGAGACAGTGGAGTGGTGAAGGACACAGACCCTGGGGCCCAGTTCTGCTGTCTTGTTTTGTTTTGTTTTGTTTTGTTTTAACTTGTGCCTCCTTGGGCAAGTCACTCAACCTCTCTGTCCCTGTCTCCTGTCAGCAACAGTCAATAAAAAAATACTTCCTCCTTTCTTAGGGTTTTATGGGGCTAATGAGTGTGAACAATTTGGCCCCATGATGGCATAGCTCACTGATGTGGAAGTCTGTGTTGTCCTCTGTGGGTCAACAGGTCCTATAGCCTGTGTGTCCTGTGCCGTGTCCTTACCACACCGAAGGACTGAGGCACCGAAAGAATATTCTAGAAGCCTTCCCGGCACCTTGGCCTCTGCTTCCCGCTCTCCCTGCGGTGCACCCCTTTCTCAGACAGGAGCGCGGGGCCTGGCCGGGTCCCCAGGGGCGCCCCCCACCCCGCTGGCCTGGCGGAGCCGCAGGAGCCTCGCTCATGCGGCTCTCAGCAGTCAGGGCACGGCTCTTGTCGCCGCTGGGTCCCCGAGGCCCTCGGGGCCTCTTCCTGTCTTCCTTTCGGTCGCCCCGCAGGGCTCCTGGCCTTCCCCTGGGCTGCTGGGCGGCAGGAGGCGGGATAGAGCAGGGGACAGCCTCTGAGGGCCCAGGGGTGGCAGCCTTTGACCCCAGCAGGGACACACAGCCAGGCCACCACGGGAGCTGAGCCCCCCAGAGGCGACTCCATCCATCCTGCCACCACAAGATTTTAACACTGGAGAGAGTGTCAAAAATACGTCTCCTAGTTTATTTTGCCTCTTATTTAGGTTGTTTTTTGCAAATTAGACTTTTTTTACGAGGGCTTTTCATGTCTGACTCCTTTAGGCTTAACGTAACCCCCTGTAGACATCTGATGAATATTCGCACTGAGCGCTCCCCATGAGTGTTTTCTCCTACTCGTGGCGTGGATGCATCTCAGCTCCACACCTGTCTGCCTGAAGCCCAGCATTTTCTCCCGTTGTCCTTGCTCAGTGTGTCGTCTGGGATTCAATTCAGTAAGCAGTTTGTGTTCACTGCTGTTCACCTCTTCACAGTTGACAGGGCATTTGTGCGTCTACAGTGCTGAGGGTCCTCGAGTCACACTTGTGGAAAACAGGTGAGGAGGGGGAGGGACAGACTTACTTCCGACAGCAGAGTCCCTTAGAAGAGGAAGATGAAGCCAACCCCTTCCAACAGGTAGCGTGCATGTCACGTGGTACAGCCACCGGGTTGATCTTGAGAAGAGGAGAATAAGAAACGAAGAAACGAGCAGAGGGACCGGGGCAGTTGACTGTTACCTGTTCTCAGAAAAGAGGGTCTAATGGTGAGGAAGTCCTTTAAAGAATATTCTGAGATTCGAGGGGCGCCCGGGTGGCTCATCCGGTGAAGCGCCCGGCTTCGCTCAGGTCATGATCTCAACAGTTGGTGAGTTCAAGCCCCGCGTCAGGCTCTGTGAGGACAGCTTGGAGCCCTGGAGCCTGCTTCGGATTCTGTGTCTCCCTCTCTCTCTGCCCCTCCCCAGCTCATGCTCTGTGTCTCTCTCTCTCTCTCTCTCTCTCTCTCTCGCTCTCTCAAAAATTAAAAAAAAGAAAAGAAAAATAAATAAATAAAAATTACATGTGAATAAAGATCCATGAGCCCAGGTGTAGGAAATGTAAGGATAGAGAAAGTGTGAAAAAGCAGATTTGAAAAGGGAACATATAAGGGAAATGTAGGAACATGGAGTGTCCAGAAGGTCCATGTGACATGTGAGGTGATATATGTGAAATGCCAGTCAGCACACTAACAAGACTTTTTCTAGCCCACGTGTGTTCCAAGAAGATGGATATAAGGAGAAGCAGGCCTTCCAGCTTCTCAAGGGAGATGGTGCTTGGGGTCTTTAAGGGGGCCCTGGTGTGAGGGGCAAGTCCTAGAGTGATCGTCTGGGTAGACATGACTGGTTGGGACATGAGTGTCCTGGCCTGTGTCAGGGCCTGACCCCTTCAGTTAGTGTAGTGCCATCCATTTTCAGATGACAACTCAGACCTGAAGTGCGGAGAGGGTAAGGTGCTGGGCCAAGACCACAGAGCTGGCCTCCACCAGGCCTGTGGCCTCCACAGCCCAGTGTCTCAGGAGGCAATAATTTAGACCCAGCTTCTCTCTGGGCCCCATGAATGGAATGAAAATGTTCCTGCTGGGTTAACCCAGAAAGCTACTCTCTCTGGAAAACTCTCTTCAGTTTTTAATAAGAATAAAGGCATTAATAATACAATACTATTGGGGCACCTCAGTGGCTCAGGCGGTTAAGCATCTGACTTTGCCTCAGGTCATGAGCTCATGGTTCATGAGTTTAAGTCCCATATTGGGTGAACCCTGTTTCTCTCTCTCTCTCTCCCCCTCTTGCTTTCTCTTTCTCTCTGCCCCTCGCTTACTTGTGCCTCTCTCTCTCTCAAAAAGAAGAAAAAAAAAAAAAACTACAATACTGTTATTAATTAGCTTTACGATGGTGCAGGACTTTTCTAAAGCTCTTATATAGTACATTATTTCAGTCCTCACAACTCCAGTATCTTCCTGACCTCACACTGGAAGAAAGTGAGGCACAGAGAGGTCGGGTAACCTGCCCAAGTCATGACGCTTTGAGAGGCCAGATTCTTGACAGGCCATTGGCTCCAGAGTCCTCACCGTCCCTCAGGGGATGTTCCTGAAAAGCCTGGCATCAGGTCCTGAGTGTGGTGGTTCCCTCCCTGGGACACTGGAGCCCCTCCAGCACTTGGTGGGGAGAAGGCAGTCAGAGCTTTCCCGCGGCACCCAAAGAGGAGGCGAAGAGTCTGGGGTTAGAAGAGCTGGGGGCTGAGTAAATCCTGAAAGGACTCATGCGGCTAGCCTGGGTCCAAGGACGGGACGGGCACTCCGGTGGCCCAGGAGAGGGAGGCTTTAGTCCCTTCATCCCAGGAGCCTGAGGTCACCAACCCAAGTCTGCTTTCTCAGGCTGGGCTCATTTGGCTGTGGCTCCTCCCATCCCCCAACAAGAAAACTTCCGTGCCCCTACTTCCACCCAAAGCCTGAGATGGTACCTGCCCTGGTCCCCATATGCTCCTTATAGGGGTAGGGATTGGGGCAGGTGGCTCGCCCCTCACCTCTGAACCTTACTGGGTTTGGATTTCTCCTTTCCTCCACAGAAACTCCCTTACCTCCATACTCCCACCTGAGAGGGGAGTAATGGGAACGTGCCAAGAAGCTGTCCTCGAGGTCTCTGGCCTCTGAGTCCCTGAACCCTGCTCCGGGTGTGTGTTTGGGGTGTGTGTGTGGGGGAGTGTCCCCAGCTTCCCCTGGGAGCCTATCCACTCACCCTGTCAGTCCGGATTCCATGTTGGTCCCTCTGCCTGGTCCACGGCAGCCATTTCCTTTTCTGGTGCAAAGCCCTCTGTCTGCACCACCTTGGGTCTGTGCCGTCCTTGGTCATTTTTCCTCTCACAAGGCTAACCATCCTCAAGGTGTTCTACACACCTGACTGTCCCCTGTCCCAGCACTCCTGGGCTGGGGCCTGACCCTGCTCCTTACATACCAGCCACTCGGGCCTCCCTCACCACTTTCTCAGGGGGCCTTGTCTGGGCACAGGCTCACTGACCCCTAGCCTCTTCTGGGCTGCCGGAAAGATTGGGGACGGTCTCCTAGAGACCCCCTCACATCTGTCCCTCTCCCCAGGTCCAGAGAGCCACAATTACAGTCACTGCAGCTCCTGTCACATCGCAGCCACACGGCTGCCAATGACAGCACAGAGGCTGGCACCCCTCCCCCACAGGCCCCCACAGACAGGTCCACGTGCGTCCCCAGATGCCTGAATCACTGCTGACGGTTTGGGACCTGGAGGCCGTGGGCTCCTGGGGAGCCACTGGGGAGGGGGGTGGCGGCCACGTCGTCTCCCAGGAACACCTGCGGACATAAATAGGCAGCGAGCGAAGGCAGCCCAGCACAGTCCGCACAGCGGCCCCACACACTGTGCCCACCTGCTCCAGGATGCCGGACACCATGCT
>NW_026058280.1:0-44326 GCF_023721935.1 Panthera uncia
TGAACCGTGAGCCCAGCTTTGAGATGCTTTTTGCTTCCCACCCATGAATTGACAGCAGAGCTTCAGGCTGCTGCCTTCTGCCACCAAAATGAGTTTTTGAGTATATGTCCTAAATGCGTGCCTCTCTGCGATAGTGGTTCAAAGTCTGTGATGAGTCGCCTGGACAGGAGAATAGGCATCTTCTGGCAGGTGCAGGAGCAGCATCAGAAAACAGTTGAGTAAGGTGTGGGAAATGAGCATTAGAAAACAATTCTGTAGTCAGAAGTTTTATGCTTAGGAACAAGGAGGGTTATTGTGGGTATAATGAATTAAACTTTATATCAGGTCCCGCTTTTTACTTTTGCTGTTAGCGCAGCAGCTTTAACCAACTTTCTTATTCTCCCAAGTGGGCCCTTTATGCATTGATATCAAGGAGAAGCAGTTTGTAGCCTTGATGTATGCTGTCTTGTCATTTGGGCATTCACTAGCATTGAACTCACTTGAGTGGACAGCAATGTAGTTTAATCCATTTCTTATAATGTGTAAATTTTGGTATTGTGATAGGTGGAAGCCACTTATTCTTCATCTACCCTTTTTTCAGTATCTGGCACCACCAATTCTGGCCCAGTCATTTGTGACCCATGGCTCTTGCGATATGCCGAAGATTTCCAGGTAGTTTCTGTGGAACGCCTCCCTGTCCAGCTCTAATCAAGCACCATGTAAACAAGAAATTGCCTGGACAAACCTGTAAGGACTGTGTTCTGACTGCCAAAACGATCAGTACTGACACCAGAACAACAGCCACTCTCAAGTTGTTAAAACCTTTAGGATATCGAGCGTTTTGCAGTCCTTTTGCCTACAGCACAGCCCAAAGTGTGACATATTGGAATGTGGGAAGCTACACACAGCCGAGGGGACAGGAGCCTCCAGAACACAGCGGCTTCTGCCATCCTGCCAAAAAAGTTGAGAACATTCATAGCATTTCCTCCTCTCAGAGGATCCTGACGACCAGCAGTACCTTCCCAGGTTTGGAATTCAGCAGGACTTCTGCCTCTAAGGCCAGCACGTTGAAGCCAGGCTCACACAGGGCTGCGGGAGTTGAAGACAATATAGAAATTTTTGATTCCTTTGAAGACCCCCGAGGTTTCCTACAGCTAAGACCAGAGTACCAGCTTCACAGCTATAACAGATCTGAGACTTGCCAGCCCCTGTCTGTTTCAGAAGGTGAATTAATTTTGCACAAAGTCACAGTTCATCAAGATAATCTCCAGCCTCAAGTCATTGCTGATTATTTCTGTAAGCTGAGCTCTTTGCCTGCAGAGCAGCATCCTGTTTTGCTGTCCAGCACCAGCTTTGCTTTGCTCTGCCAGCTGAGTGTGAAAAACATACAGTTCTTTGATGTCCCGGAGTTGATCAGTATTTTGAAGGCCTTTGTCAGTTTGGGAATCCCTCACTCGCATTCAGTGCTAGGTGTGTATGAAATCAGATTTTGCAGTAAGGTGTGGGAGATGAGTCTGGATCAACTTCTCTTGGTGGCCGATCTCTGGCGAAACTTGGGTCGCAGAGTACCTCGGTTTTTAAAAATCTTTTTTAGTTATCTTAATCTGCACTGGAAAGACCTATCCTTGTCCCAGCTGATTCACTTAATTTATATTATAGGTGAAAGTCGTCAGGCACCCCAAGACCTAATGCAAAAACTGGAATCATTGATTCTCAAGTACATAGATTTGATCAACTTAGAGGAGGTTGGTACAATCTGTTTGGGGTTCTTTAAATCAAGTAGTAATCTCTCTGAATACGTCATGCGGAGAATTGGAGACTTGGCTTGTGCTGACATGCAGCATCTGAGCAGTTATGCCTTAGTGAATATTCTTAAGATGTTCCGTTTCACTCACGTGGATCACGGAAATTTCATGAAGCAATTTGGCCAGATTGCTCCTCAGCGAATCCCTTTTCTAGGAGTTCAGGGTGTCATGCACCTGACTCTTGCTTGCTCAGCCTTACGCATCCTGGATGAAGGGATAATGAACGCTGTGGCTGCTTCTTTGCCTCCAAGGGTGGCATATTGCCGAAGTAAAGATGTTGCCAAGATTCTGTGGTCATTTGGAACTCTGAATTATAAGCCACCCAATACAGAAGAGTTTTATTCTAGCCTGATAAATGAGATTCACAGAAAGATGCCTGAGTTCAGTCGATATCCAGAACACCTGCTCACCTGCCTGCTGGGCCTGGCATTCTCTGAGTACTTTCCATTAGAGCTCATCAATTTTGCTTTGAGTCCAGGGTTCGTCAAGTTAGCTCAGGAGAGAAGTAAGTTTGAACTCACTAAGGAGCTATATACTCTTGATGGTACAGTTGGCATCGAGTGTCTAGATTACAGAGGCAATCGTCTTAGTGCTCACCTTCAGCAAGAGGGGTCGGAAATGCTGTGGAATTTAGCAAGGAAGGATATGTGCTCAAAGCCTGAATTCCTGGAAGCTCTCTTTTTACTAGAGAACATGTTGGGTGGGCCCCAGTACATCAAACACCATATGATTTTGCCTCATACCCGATCTTCTGACTTAGAGGTCCAGCTTGATGTTAACATGAAGCCATTACCCTTTAACAAAGAAGCCATACCAATTAAGGATGAAGCCAAATTAAGGCTTAAGCATGTGGGAGTCAGCATTACAGATGATTTGATGAATCAGCTACTAAAAGGGAAATCAAGAGAATGTTTCCAGGGAGAGATTGCATCAGAGACTGAACAGCGGAAAAGGGAGTTAGAGAACGCACCTATACCTTCGGGGACCTCCCTTTGCAATGTGGCAGACAGATTGGGGGCTATGGAGATGGCTGGCCCTTGTCCCCCAGCTTGCACGCAGGCCCCACAAGTGAAGCTGGCTATTCAGTTGACAAATAAAAACCAGTACTGCTATGGTTCCAGGGATCTGCTTGGACTGCACAATATGAAGAGGCGGCAGCTGAATCGGCTTGGGTACCGTGTAGTAGAGGTATCCCACTGGGAATGGCTCCCACTGTTGAAACGAACTCGCTTAGAAAAGCTGATGTTCCTCCATGAGAAAGTGTTCACCTCTGCTCTCTGAAGGGCTTTCAGGGACATTGTTACTCATAAAGGCTATCGAGGTATACTATGCAAGGTGCTGGGAAACAGTTACAAAAGCCAGCATGTAGGTTTGGTAATAAAATCATCTGTTGAAGAGACTTAGTTGTGCTCTTGTCAATGGCAGAGTGACGTTTGTGTGTTACATGAATTAATTGTAACCTGGCCCCATTGTACAAGTTGTTGCTAATTTGTGCAGGTAACTAATAAACATCGTAAATTCCCTATTTTCAAGTAAGTCCTGTCTTATTTTTCTTCATCTGTTTACTGGCCTTATCTCATGATTATTTTGCATTTGTAAGATAAAAGGGTAGTCAGACATTGTCAAAGCTAATTTTTAAAAAATGGTTTTCATATACTTTATTTTAAAATAAGAATCTTTTGGGGTGCCTGGGTAGCTCAGTCGGTTAAGCATTCGACTTCGGCTCAGGTCATGATCTCACAGTTGATGAGTTTAAAGCTCCATGTCGGGCTCTGCGCTGACAGCTCAGAGCTTGGAGCCTGTTTCAGATTCTGTGTCTCCTCTCTCTGCCCCTCCCTTGCTTGTGTTCTCTCTCAAAAGTAAAAAGTAAATAAATAAACATTTAAAAAAATAAGGATCTTTTACAGCTTAATTTACATTTCAAGATTCCCCCCCCCCCACAACCAACCATGTTCTCTTCACACCCTTTAAAATTAAAGTCTCATTCTCCTTTAGATTTGGTTGGTTGTCCTTAGTTGCTGGTTCTTCCTGTTTTAAACAGCCAGGATTAATGTCATTATCTTAGCTTAATTAATGTCATTCTCTTAGCCCCCCTTCTTCTGCATTTCTACTTCTCTTGAATAAGTTCTCCCTCTCCCCACCCTTCCTCTGGGATATTGTCTCTCTAAAATTGGACTTAGAAGAGTAGAATTAAATGACTGCCTGTTGGGCCATTGATTCCCAAATCTGATGACCGGGCAGAACGTTGTTCATGACAAGTAACTCAGACAAGAAGGAAATGCATTGCCTCCCATGAGGTGGGCTTCAGGTTTGGTTGCATTAGAGTTGCAAGCATAAAGAGATTGTATACATAGACTCTGTATATTTGTATGCAACTTAATACAAGTAACCTTTGTAAACATTTGGGATCTGTGAGAATTTTAAAAAGGATCCCTGCCCCCATTATTTAGGCCTCCTCTCAAAGCCCGCTTCCCTGCCTGTGCTAAAACAGTACTCCCAGTGGCTTGTGTTTGTGCTCTGTCATCTTCAGTTTCATTTTCCTCACCGCACTCAGCATCAGAAATTACTCTTTATGTGTTTACTTATTACTTTCCCTGTTGGAAGGTGGCCCTTTGAGTTAACTTTGTCTAGTTAACTAGTTAATTTGTCTCCGGTGCCTTGAATGGGTCCTGGCACAGAGATGATAATGTTTAGTGAGTATGGTGTGGGAATTTAGAGTGGCTGGGCTTTGCTGGAGAGTTGGGGTGGAAAGAAGGCAGAGGGTGAGGCTAGAGAGGTAGAGCAGATCTGGGTCACAACTAACGGCATTGCTAAAGAGCCTAAGTCTGTAGGGACTGGATTTTTTTTAAAGGAGTTTTAAGTCAGCATAACTGGGCAGATTCATGTTGTAGAACGGTTAGGTTAAAATAATAGAACTAGATTGGGGGTGGGGGTGCATGAGATACATCAGAATATTTCACAAATGTGTACAACAGCTCAGGTGAGAGATAATGAGGGCCAGAACTATGGAATGGCAAGTCTGAGTTTCAGAGATGTTTGGAAGGGGAAAAAGGCAAGACTTGCTAATTGGGTGAATTAGGGGATGATGATTTTGGTGCCTACATTGATACGGAGTCCTCAACTAAAATTGGAACCAAAGCAGGAGAGGTGTTTGGTTAGAGGGTTAATCTGTGCTGGTCATGCTAAGATGAGCCTCCAGGCAGAAATCTCCAGGCTGGGGTCTCAAATGGGGATGAGGACAGGTGGCTGTCAGAACCACAAGTGAGTGAAGTTGCCTGGGACAGGCGGGAAGGAGGTTATTGTGGGTTGGGGAGCAGGGGAGAGAAGATACCAAGAATAGAATACCAGCATTCTGGTATTCTGGTAGGGAGGACCAAGTAAAGGGGACCCAGTGGTAAAGATAACAAAAGAAGATATAATTAGACTTCAGGAAAAATGGTAGCATAGAAGTTTGTCAAGGGTCCCCAAACCACCCTCACTAGAAGGATTCACGGAACTCAGGAAAGCTGTTACATTTACAGTTACAGTTTAATTACAATGAAAGGCTACAGATTAAAATCAGCAAAGGAAAAAGACGCATAGTGTGGAGTCTGGGAGAGACCAGGCACAAGCTTCTGGTTGTCCACTTCCGGTGGAGTCATGTGGACAGCTCTTAATTTCATCCCAGCAATGATGCCAACATTTACCAGTACTGCCGACCAGGGAAAGCTCACCTGAGCCTGCGCAGGGTTTTTATTGAGGGGGGTCTGTCATGTAGGCATGGAGTACCCACGTGGCTGACCTCATTTGGTCCCCATCCCTCTCAGAGGGCCAACTGATAAAGCATGGCCCAAGGCCCCCACTATTGGTATAAACTGTCTGGTATAAACTGAGACCCAAGGTCTCAGGTGTATGCAGACAGTCTTAACATGAAGGATGTTCAAAGAGTTTAGAGATTATCCCTAAGGAGCTGGTGAAGGGCCAGTTTTTTTGGAATGTGCAGGATTTGAACAGACCAAACCTGCTGAGTTAAATTTTTGCTGCACAGAAGCCAATGGGAAAGGAGAATATTGCAAAAAGGAGACGATTTGCATCATGTCAATTGCTGGGGAGAGAGCAGTTAAGGCAAGAACCAGAAATCTCCAGTAAATTTGGCAACTTGGACATCACTGATGGCATTAACAATAGCAGTTTGAGTTGGATTGTTAGGGCAAAAGCCAGACACTCCTGTTGAATAATGAGAGTTAAGGAATGGGTTGCAAATGCTGACACAATTCCTTGAGAACTTTTGAAGAGAAGGGGAACCTTGAGCAGGATGCACAGTGAGACTAGGATCGCCAGATGAAACACAGAATGTCTAGTTAAGTTTGAATTTCAGATAAGTAACGGATAATGTTTTGTGGTAAAATACAGATAAAATTGGCCATTTTGTAGAAAAGTGTGTCATTCAGTGACAGTGCATTGATGGTGTCGTGCAACCAATCACCACTATCTAGTTCAAGAACATTTTTTCACCCCAAAAGAAAACTCCATACCCATTAAGCAGTGATTCCACACACGCCCCCCCCACACCCACCGCACCCCCAGCCCCCACCCCAGACCCTGTCAATTACTAATCTGCTTTCTGTCTCTGTGGATATGCCTATTTTGGATATTTCCAAAAAGTGGAATTATATAATATGTAACCTCTTGTGTGTGACTTCCTTTACTTAGTGTAATATTACCAAGATTTATCCATGTTATGGTATGTACCAGTACTTCCTTACTTACAGCTGAATAACAGTGGGTTGTGTGGGCATACCCTGTCTTACCCATTTATCAGTTGATTGACACTGGGTTTTTCTACTTTTTGGCTATTGTGAATAGTGCCGCTGTAAACATTTATGTGCATGTTTTACTTGAACACCTGTTTTCAGTACTTTGGGTATATACCTAGGAGTGAAATTGCTGAGTTATATGTTAATTCTATATTTAACTTATTGAGGAACTACCAGACTTTTCCACAGTGGCTATACCATTTTACATTTCTAGCAGCAAGGTATTAGGGTTCCACTTTCTCCACATCTTTGCTAAACTTGTTATTTTCTGTGTTTTCTTTTTTTTTTTTTTCTTTTATTTTTGAGAGACTGAGTATGAGTGGGGAGGGGCAGAGAGAAAGGGAGACACAATCAGAAGCAGGCTCTAGGCTCTGAGCTGTCAGCACAGAGCCCGATGCGGGCTCAAACCCATGAGCTGCAAGATCGTGACCTGAGCTGAAATCAGAGGCCCAAACGACTGAGCTATCCATGCATGCATGTGTTTTATTTTTTAATAGCCATCCTAGTGAGTGTGGAGTGGTATGTCATTGTGGCTTTGATTTGTATTTCCCTAGTGACTAATGGTGCTTATCATCTTTCCCTCCCTCCTTTCCTTCCTTCCTTCCTTCCTTCCTTCCTTCCTTCCTTCCTTCCCTCCTTCCTTCCTGTTTTTCTCCATGCCCAGTGTGGGGCTTGAATTCACGACCTTGTGGTCAAGAGTCACACACTCTACTGTCTGAGCCAGCCAGGTGCCCCTAGCATCTTTCAATGTTACCAATACCGAGTCTCTAGTCCATGAACAGAGATGGCTTTCTATTTATTTTGGTCTTCTTTAATTTCTTTCAGTAACATTTTACAGTTTTCAGTGTAGAAGTCTTGTACCTCCTTAGTTACATTTATTCCTAAGCATTTTATTCTTTTTAGTGCTATTGTAAATGGACTTTTTGTCTGTATATCTTTATGAATTACTTGTTGCTAGTGTTTAGAAATATGGATGATTTATCCTGCATTTTTGCCTAATTATTAGCTATAAGAGTTTTTGTGTGTGTGTTGATTCTTTAGGATTTTCTACGTACAGGATCATATAATCTTTGGATAGAGAGAGTTTTGCTTTTTTCTTTCTACTTTCCACCTTTTTATTTTTCTTGCCTACTAGTGAGAGCTTCTTGTATGAAATTGAATAGAATTGTTTCTGAGCTTATGGGGAATTCTTTAAGTCTTTCACCATGGAGTATATCAGCTGTGAGTTTTTCATGAATGCCCTTTATTATGTTAAGGAAGTTCCTTTCTGAGTTTGCTGAATGTGCAATAAAGAATTTTTTAGCGTAGGTCACAATAATACATAGGACATTCTTGTACTAAAAGAAAATAATCCATTGTTTATCTGTTTTCAGATTTAAGTGGATACTTTTTATCTTTATTTGCTAAATTGCAACACTGAGAAAAATACAGCACCACGGCAAGGTTTGTTTTGTTTTGTTTTAATGTTTATTTATTTTTGAGAGAGTGTGAGCCAAGGAGGGGCAGAAGATCCAAAGTGGGCTTTGCACTGAGAGCAGTGAGCCCAATGTGGGACTCGAACTCACCATACATGAGATCATGACTTGAGCTGAAGTTGAACGCTCAACCTGCTGAGCCTCGGCAAGGTTTTTTGAGGGGACTGTTGAGGGCAGAAGAAACTTGAATGTTCCTTACCTGTTGAGGAAAGGTCCAGTAGTCAGAGATAAGCTGAGGATTCAGGAGAGAGGCAAGAACAGATGGAATAAGGTTCAAGGGTCAGGTTTGTAAATGAAGAGCATAGCTGCTTCAGCTGGGTTTCCATAGAATTTTGCTGACACTGCTATTAAGGTGATGAGTAAGTGGTATTAGAATCTTTGGTTCATGTCCTTGTTTTGAGACTGTGGGTCTCTTAAAATTAAGAGACCCATCTGTGCCTTGTTTTGAGCCTATGCGTTTCTTAAAAGTTGTATCTACCTGTGCCTAGCAGTATGCCTTGCACATATTAAGCCCTTGAAGGGTAAATGGGCTCCAAGCACCTAAGATTGCAAGCTGCAAACTTCTGGGTGCACACCTGTGTTCTGGTTGGTCTTCTGTGCACCTCTCATTGGTGGATGACTGTGTGGGATGTGCGGGGACAGCTGTCTTTCATTATAACCAGCTCTAAGAAAAATGCACACAAGTCACATTTTTTTTCATGGATGGACAAGTAACTCAATTTAGAAATTATAAGAAGTATTGTACTTCTGTAAAAGCTGAAGTGCCCAATTTGTAAAATTGCTCAGTGCATTGGTATTCCACCCACTCTATGAGGTTAAATGCTTTTCTCTTTTTTGACAGGTAATCTTTTCTTCTTTTTTTCCCTCTGTAACCTGTTTGAGCCTAGTCTTTAAAATATGTCTATCTGCCAGAATTACTTTCCATTACGTTTTTGTGAGACTCAAAAATCCGGTTGTATAACTCAGCTATGGCACTTTTTAGGCCAAAGGAAAATGGATGCTAAGGTGTTCAGAAAGTGTCATGGTCACCTTACTCTCTTCTGAATCATGCCTCCACACTTGCCTACCCCCCTGTTCTGAGTCCTCAACCACAAAAAGGTTTACTTAGCTGCTTCAAGCTCCAAGGAAGCACAGATTGAAACCTTCCAGATAGGGTGACCAACTGGTTCCACTTTGGGACCTGGGACTTTTCTGGTGTTAGCACAGAAAGTTCTGCATTGGAAAAGCCCTTAATCCAAGATAGACTGCATGGTTGATCACCCTACCTTTGGATCCCTTCCCAGCCCTTCCCTTTCCCTTTCTCTTATTCAGCCTGCATCCGGGGAAGCAGAGGAGAAAGGTCTGTCTCCACCTGGTCATCCAGTTCTATAGGGACTCTAAGCTGCAAGAAATACCCTGAACATTGCATCTAGAGCCTTGGTCCTCTCGGATGTCTTCCTGTACCCCAGGAACCCAGTGCAATTGTTTAACTACTTACATGTACTTTAAACACACAAAAGGGAAAATAGAGTAGCCCACCACTCTAATCTGTTGCATATTTTAAATTTCTGCATGGCCACCATTACCTCCCAAATTATTCGTGTGTACATATTCCTAAATACAGATTTTTAACAAATGTGTGATCATAATACTTCTGTTTTGTGTCTCTAAAATTTTATATATAGTTTTGTGATTTTTCTTCATAGACAGTATTTATCATTTTAGTGGCAGGTACACCAAGAATAAACGGGTCACTCAAATATGTCTTACGGTGTGGGTAGTGGGATTCACTGGACTTTTCACTTGACCCTAGAAACCCATTTTTGGTCTTAGATCTGGGTAAAGAATTTTAAGACTTTCATGGTAATAGAGATTTGGATTTAGGGGCACCTAAATCCTGGCTGGCTCAGTAGGTAGAGCATGCAACTCTTGATCTTGGGATTGTAAATTCGAGTCCCACATTGGGTGTAGAGATTACTTGAAAGTAAAATTTTCAGGGGCGCCTGGGCGGCTCAGTCGGTTGCAAGCCTGACTTTGGTTTCAGCTCGGGTCATGATCCCAGGCTGTGGGATCGAGCCCTGCGTCGGATTCTGCTCTGAGTGTGGAGCCTACTTAAGATTCTCTCTCTTTCCTCCTCTCTCCCTCTCCCCAGTTTGTATTCTCTCTAAAATAATAATAATAAGAAGAAAATAAAATCTGTAAGATAAAAGGCTTCTTAGAGGAGTGTGCCAGGGATTCTTGTGATGGAACCTTTGTCTTGACTGTGGTGGTGATTACACAAATCCATACATGGCGATAATATTGCATAGAACTGAATACACAGGCAAACATGCATGAGTGCATGTAAACTGGGGAAATTGAATAAGATCACAGATTGTATCATTGCCAGCTTCCTGGTTGGGATGCTGTGCTGTAGCTATGCAAGATGTTACCATTAGGGAAAACTGGTTAAAGGGTACATGGAATCTCCGTATTGTTTCTTACAACTGCACTTGAATCTGCAATGATCTTAAAATAAAAAGTTTAATTAAAATCTCCGAAAAGAAAAGATTTCTTCGGGGTGCCTGACTAGCTCAGTGGGTGGAGAATGCAACTCTTAATCTCAGGGTCGTGAGTTTGAGCCCCATGTTTGGGAGTAGTTTACTTAAAGAAAAAAAAAAGACTTCTTTGGAGGGTAGCTTTGAAATCCTTGTAAGATTGTAATATGTTATACATAGTTCAGTTTACTCCTTCCTCCTCTTTAAGAATACCCCTCCCTCAAAAAAAAAAAAAAATGGTAACAATAAAGGAAGAAAATGCCCAGGGAGGGAGAAACTAAGATTCCTAGTTTATTTCTAAGTAGTTTGTACTTTGATACTCATCTTTGATGCCTTCAGGAAGCCATTTGCAAAGATAGCCCCTGAGGTAGTACATAGAGGGAGCTGGAACCCCTTGAAGGGTGAATTGCCTCTAAGTGCTTCGGAACTGCTTTGTCATCTAGGAGGTTAATGGCAGGCTTTTCATTAGTGTCAGTTCTTTCCCAGGTTGTAAGCCTTCTATGACTTCCCTCTGGCCGGTAGCTTTCAAACTTTTTTTTACTGCAGAACTTAGTAAGAAATGTCTTTTACATCAAAACCCAGACTAATAGGGGTGACTGGCTGGCTCAGTCAGCAGAGCATGTGACTCTTGATTTTGGGGTCGTGAGCTCAGGCTCCACGTGGTGTATAGAGATTACTTAAGGAAGAAACTCAGATTGATAGAAATACAGTTTCAATTATATATGAAACAAGTTTCATAAAACACTGCCCGCCTTCATGTATGATACACTCTGACTCTATTCTACTGAATTTTTTAAAATTCTGGCTGTGTCTCAGTAATGTGAGTTCTTGATTCTTCATCTGCAATTTGGGGGAAAAAACACTGCCTCAGACCACCAAGTGAAGTAGTCTAAA
This sequence comes from Panthera uncia, assembly GCF_023721935.1. NCBI lineage: Eukaryota > Metazoa > Chordata > Mammalia > Carnivora > Felidae > Panthera > Panthera uncia. The sequence goes on from NW_026058280.1 coordinate 11,466, forward strand.
GCCCGTTAGCGTCACATTCAAAGCCCTGCCCATCTCAGTGCACCTGCCTCTCCAGCCCTGCCTCCTCTTCCCCTTCTAGCTGAGCGGCATATTCCACATTTTTTAAACCAGTCTCACAGTCCCATCTCTATACCTTTGCTGCTACAGGTCCCTCTCCCTAGTGTCCTTCCCCTGTTGTTCCAGTTCTTACCTCCTGGCTCCCATAGTCCAGCACATGTTGTCCAATGTACGATTAGTCTGTAGTATCTGTCCCATCTCAGAGTTGTCATGAGGTCAGGCATGTGTCTTAGCTGTCTCCAATTCAGACATTACTTCTGTGAATTCTTCCCTGAATTCTGGGTATACTTTTGGCCAGTATTCTTACTTTTTTTTTCATCAAAAGCCACAATAAGAAATTTTATATTGGATCTAGTATATAATTTGTTATATGTATTTGTATAAAACTGAAGCAAAGTTTTCACGAAGGTAGGGGTGCCAGGCTGGCCCAGTTGGTGGAGCGTGCAACTCTTGATCTTGGGGTTGTGAGTTCAAGCCCTACTTTGGGTATAGAGATTAGTTAAAAATCTTAAAGTTTCATGAGGGGCACCTGGGTGGCTTAGGTCACGATCCTGTGGTTTGTGGGTTTGAGCCCTGAGTTGGGATTCATTTGCTCGCTCTCTCTCTCTCTCTCTCTCTCTCTCTCCCCCCCCCTTCTTCCCCCTCTGCTGCTACCTCTCTCTCTCTCTTTCTCAGAAATAAACATTAAAAAAAACGTTTCATGAAATAATTTCCATATTATGTGCACTTTGATATTTTATATTCTCTTTCAGTTAATATTTCTTTCCTTCAACCCATAACTTGATTTCAAAACCACAAACTGAAAAACATTCACTTAGACCATCCTCCCTACTCTGAATGTCATTTGCAGAGAGCTCTGTTATAGACTCTTACATTCCATAATCACTGTTGGAAGGAGGTCCATCGTGCCTCAAGACTTGAGGACAGGACCATTTCGTTTATTTTTCCTTTTCCTTCTCTTCTTTCATTTCCTTTCACAAGACTTGTAGAGAATATTTATTGCAGCATTTTTTCATAGTGAAAAATTACAAACAACATAGGTAATAGAGCAATGGAGAAGCAAGCTGTTTTAGTCGTGCAGTTGAATGCTGTGAGTAAACTAGAAATCCACATTTGAGCATGGAAAACCTTGGATGAATCATGCTGAATGGAAAGCCAGTCGTGACATGGTGTGCCTGTTATAATACCCTTAAGGTACGGTAAAAATATACAAGACTACTGCATACCAATGCTGATTTGAATGAGAGACACTGAGCTTCAGATAGAGCTTATCTCTTGATAAAAAAAAAAAAAGGAGAGGAAATAGGATTAGTGGTGGCTCTTGTTTGTATCTTTTTTTTTTTTTTTTTTAAGAGAGAGCTGTGGTAAGTGCAAGCTCCAGTGGGGTAGGGGCAGAGGGAGAGAAAGAATCTTTAAGCAGGTTCCATGATCAGTGCAGAGCCTGATGCAGACTTGGCCATGAGACCATGACCTGAGCCTAAATCAAGAGTTGGATGCTCAATAGGGGTGTCTGGGTGGCTCAGTCGGTTGAGCGTCCAACTTCAGCTCAGGTTATGATCTCACAGTTTGTGGGTTTGAGCCCCACGTTGGGCTCTGTGCTGACAGCTCAGAGCCTGGAGCCTGCTTCGGATTCTGTGTCTCCCTCTCTCTGCCCCTCCCCAGCTTGCACTCTGTCTCTTTCTCTCTCAAAAATAAACAAACATTTTAAAAAATTAAAAAAAAAAGAGTTGGACGCTCAACCAACTGAGCCACCCAGGCACCTCTGTATCTTTTCAATTTTGTTCTTAACACTGAAATGAGAATCAAATGTGGCAAAATGTTTACATTTACTAAATCTAGGTGGTGGGTATAAGAGTGTTTACTATATTCTTTACCTTTTTAATCTGAAATATTTTGTTTAAAAAAAATCACTGTAATGAAAATTGACTTGTATGGTTTTTTTTTTTACACATTTTATTTTATTTTTTAATTTTTAAAGTTTATTTATTTTGAGAGAGCACAAGCAGGGTAGGGGCAGAGAGAGGAGAGGAGAGAAAATCCCAAGCCAGCTCCGCACTGTCAATGCACAGCCCCATGTGGGTCTTGAACCCATGAGCCACCAGATCATGACCTGAGCTGAAATCAAAGGTCGGATGCTTAACCAACTGAGCCACCCAGGCACCCCGTAAGATTTTATTTTTAAGTGATATTTATACCCAACATGGGGCTCAAACTCAGCCCTAAGATCAAGGGTCACATTCTCTACTGACTAAGCCAGCCAGGCATCCCATTTTAAAAGATAGATGTATGTATGTATGTATGTATGTATGTATGTATGTGAGCTCTACACCCAACATGGGGCTCGAACTCACGATCCTGAGGTTAGGAATCACATGCTCTACTGACTGAGCCAGCCATAGAATTTACATGTATATTATCTGCTTATAAACCTGTATTATCTTGCTGTCTTATAAATACCTCTGTTGTCTGGCTCCAGGCTACTTCTCTGAACAGCAGGGCAGTTTAGCCATAATGCATGGCCCCTAGGTTATACTCAGACCCAGTCTCTCTTGTACTGAGATGCCAAATTTGGAAAAGGAGGCTCTCATTTTTAAGTATTTACTGGAGTAAATTTGTAAGTAAATAAATATTTGTGAGAGTTCATCATGTAACCTGTCATTTCCCAGGCAGGGCTGTGGAGAGCCTTCCTGGGTGAGGCTGTCTGCATTTCCAGTATGTTGAGCCATTCTTTTTTTCCAGATTAAGCATTAAGGCTGGAGGCACTTGACCTTAAAAGATCAGGAGTGTGGGAACCAGAGAGGTGCTAAGATCACACAAGACCTTTATGGAAGCCAGAGCCCTATAGAATCCTACAGTATTTGGACATCACTATTTCCCAAAGAAACATACTATCATTTGTAAGATGTTTTAAAAAGGGTCTGCCACTCTTCTTACATGGCACAGTACCTTGTTTCAATTTGATCTCCATTTTTCATTTGTTTCAGTCATATTTCCCCCATTCTTCTTATTAGTAGGCTTTATTTTTTTAGAGTGGTTTTAGGTGTACAGAAAAATCAAGCATATAATACAGAGAGTTCTCATATACTTCCTCTACCTTGCACCCAGTTTCTACTGTTAGTAACATCTTGCATTAGCATGGCACTTTTGTTACAATTGGTGAGCCTATATTGATACATTATTATTAACTGAAGTTCATAATTTACATTAAGGATCATTCAGTTGTATGGTTATGTGGATTTTGACAGATGTGTAATGTCACGTATCTACCATTACAATATCATACAGAATAGTTTCCCCACTTGACCATTTCATTGTTTAAGTTTTTCTTTAAATGTTCAGAGAGAGAGAGAGAGAGAGAGCGTGAGCATGCTCGGGAGCAGGGGAGGGGGCAGAAAGAGAGGGAGAGAGAGAATCCCAAGCAGGCTCCGTGCTGCCAGCGCAGAGCTTGACTCAGGCTTCATCTCACGAACTGTGGGATCATGCCCTGAGCCCAGACACTTAACCAGCTGAGCCACCCACGCATTCCCTGACCATTTAATTGTTATCTCATACTCCAGTGCCTAGTACTGGGCTTATAAGTGTATATGAATGGGCAGTAATATCTTGTCTAAAATTAAATATGAGCAATCAAATTCAGTAGAATTTGAAAAACATTTAAAGAACAATCTGCCACAACCACATAGAGCCTATCCTAGGAATAAAAAGATGGTTTAAAATTAGAAAAATGTGCCATCTCTCATTAGTCTGTCAGATAAGAAAAATAATAAAACTCAATATATAGAGAAATTCAGAATTCAAAGCCTATCCCTGATTTTCAAAAAACTCTGAAAATTAGCATGCTTTATTAGCATAAAATGAATATTTCAATCAGCATTATTTCAAAGATGATACACTGGAAGCATTTTCTAATGGGAACAAAAACAAGCATGGCAACTCTTATTATTTCATATAATTCTGGAAGTTCTAGCTAATGTCGTAAGATGAGAGACAAGTAAGAGTTACCATTTTGAGAAGGAGGCTCTCATTATTGAGATTGTAGACCCTCCCCGCAAAAAACCCCGACTGAAAATCTTAAAATCAATTGGTTTAATAAGCCAACTGAACACATAATGGATACCCAAATGAAAAAGTTTCCTATATATAGCAAAACTGGTTATGAAAACTTATGGGATAAAAGGATCCTGTTAATAAATAGCCACCTTCACAAGAAACATGCACGACCTCTTAAGAAAAAAGTCAGGGGTGCCTGGGTGGCTCAGTTGGTTGAGTATCTGACTTCGACTCAGGTCTGATCTCACTGTTCATGGGTTTGAGCCCCACGTTGGGCTCTGTGCTGATGGCTCAGAGCCTGGAGCCTCCTTCAGATTCTGTGTCTCCCTTTCTCTCTCAAAAAGAAACATAGAAAAAAAAAGTCAAAATTGTACTAAGACAAAAAATCGACTTAAGATTTTTATCTTAATATTCTAATAGTAAAAACTTGCCAGCAACCTAAATGTCCACCAAAAGGAGAATGGTTTGTTGGTAATTTTACTCTCTCTTGTTCCATAATGATTTTAAGGTAGCTTTCACAATATATTTACACTATGACATAAAAATAAGTGAAGAATTCAGGCAAAGAGAAATCTGGAGGGATGGGCCACAGGTTTATTCCGAGCTTTCTAGTGGCCAAAATAAAGGAAAGATCATAATCAATTATATGATTCATATTCACACCATATAATATTGAGTTGAAAAAAAAAAAAAAAAAACAACTGTTCCTAGTACTGAAACCAAAAAGAGAATTTTCTCATGGGTCTTAAAGAGCGGTTACTATGCAGAGTAAAGAGTGATCATCTTAACAACCTAATAAAATGGCAGCCATAGAGGTATTTCATTTTTAAAAATTATTAATGTTTATTTATTTTGGGGGTGGGGTAGGAGCAGAGAGAAGGAGACAAGGATCCCAAGCAGGCTCCACACTGACAGCAGAGAGCCCAGTGTGGGGCTTGAACTCACGAACTGTGAGATCATGACCTGAGCCGAAGTCCGAGGCTTAACCGATGACAGAGCCTCCCAGGTGCCCCTAGAGGTGTTCCCTTCCCTGCTGATGGGCCACATGGAAGTAGTTGGTAAAGCTCTTTGTGGTGGGGTGAGGAGTGTGGTGAAGGTTGTGGCTGGGATTTGAACATGAGGATGATCCAGTACACTGCCCTGAAGAGCAGCTCAATGGGGAAGTACAGTATAGACAGTAAATTATGGCTCCCCGCTGATGTGTCATTGCCACCCTGGTATCCTGTGAATTTTGACAGATAGGCCACTACATTTTCATCAGTGTGTTACATTTATCTTTGCTACGGCTGAGGGTCCACACTCCTAAGCAGTCTGTCAGATGGTGATGTGGGACATGAATGCAGCAGCCACCAGGGGTGCCAGGCAGGAAGCAAGAGGTGCCACTTAAGCTGGCATGACAAGGAATTTAATGTGGATGGACTGAACAGTCTCCATAAATATTCTCTCAGATTAGATTCTGGTAAGTGCTGCGTCGAACAAACAGCCTGTGTCTGGTCAGATGCTTTAATGGTTGGCTAATGGAATTAACAACCTCTTGGAAAGGTTGAAAAGCCCCATGAGGTAATATGCTCGAATAGAGGGCTAGCTTATCTAGATTTTCCTCAGAAAACAATTTGAGGCTTGATCCAATACATGTTGAAAGGGACAGTCAAGGTTTCCAAATTTCTACATTTAGAGCATAGCCACTTAAAGTTTGGGAGAATTAATTTAAAAAATAAATAAATAAGTGATACCAAAGCCTAACCTAAGTAAGAGGGGGAAAAAAAGTTGTAAGGTGTCCATGTAAGTTCCTGGTAAGTCCTTCAAGGTAAATGGTGTCCAAATAGATAGTAACCAGAGTTTGTTTGGAAGGTTTGGAATCTCAGTTCCAGCTTAACCTCTCTTTAAGCCACAGTTTCTTCATCTGCAAAAGAAAGATATTAGTAACCACTTTAGGGCTAACCAGTGGGTAAGATTAAAATGGAATGAAATTTCTGGTGGCCTTCTCTAAGCCATTTTATGTATGTGCCTTTCTAGCTGGAGTTGTTTTGCTGCTAGAGGGTCTTTGTGTCTTAACTCACTGGGAATCATTTGTGTTGGCTGAGAGTGCAGATAAAACCTTGTAAATTATCATATTGATTGGAGGGACAGTCCAGTTCTTCCCCTTTCAGGGGTCAGAGGTGGGATTTTTAAAGTTATGAGATGACTGGAGTTTGAAAGCCCTGGGACTCATCCTCTCATCCTGGAGAGATGAGATCCTCTCATCCTGGACTCGTCCTCTCATCTCCAGTCCCTCCACAGGAGCAGGCATCTGGTGAGAGCTGAGCCGGGGTTAAAGGCAAAGTGCAGGCTGGTCCTGAGGGTGGTCACTTCTGGTCAATTTCATTTCACACTGCAGTCTTCTAACTTTGATTTATTCTACATATCATGAAATTAATCTGAGAACCTAAATGCCGGAACCAGAACAAGTTGGGTAGGGGTCCTCCTCAAGCCATGATGAAGGGCTCACCTGTGAGTATGAAGCCAAATAGAAAAGTTTTCAAAATTATCTGAGGACCCAACTCAATTGTAAATGGCAGTGTGAAATGTCCAAGAAGATAACAAGGAGATAGGCAGGTAAATGTTAGTGAAATCAGTGCCTCCCACTGGGAAATCAACACTTCCAAGAGCTGACATTATTACTCTGTCAGTTTGTTTTTGTCCCTGAAAGTTGGAGGGAGAAAAGGCCTAAGGAGTGGACAGTGGAGTGGAGGTGATGGCACTCTAGGGGCCCTTTATCTCACTGTCAACCACCTCTCAGTATGCTCATGTTATAACACGGTATAACACAATTTCTGTCTCTTTGCTTTTTTAAAAAATTTTTTAAAATATTTATTTATTTTAGAGACAGGGCACAAGCAGGGGAGGGGCAGAGAGAGCCGAAGACAGAATCTGAAGCAGGCTGCAGGCTCTGAGCTGTCAGCACAGAGCCCGACGTGGGGCATGAACCCATGAACCATGAAATCATGACCCGAGCCAAAGTGGGACACCCAACCGACTGAGCCACCCAGACGCCCCTCTTTGCTTGTTCTTACCAAAGCCCTGTCCGACCCATCAGGACAAAATTGGGAGGAGAGGGCTGCCTGCAGCAGTGCAAGCAAAGCTTCTCGAACCCGGACCCGAGTGGCTGAGCTCGCCCTTTGCTCAGGGCCAGCCCAGTTCTGCACTTGGACACCTCTGTTGTGTCACCATCTGTGTCACTATCCTCTGTTTTCCTTTGGCATCATAGGCTTGCTTTTCCAGGAGAAATATTTTGTTTCCTAGGTTCGAGCTTTATATTCATGTTACTACTTCCATATTCAGTTAATCGCTTAATTGTGCATTTAAAACAAAACAAAAACTTAATAAGAAGCCACTTCCCTAGTTGGACAGGAGAATTGAGGGCATTGCTTCTCTGAATGTGCTCTGGTTTCCTGGCCAAGAAGAGGTACATACAAGGGCCCTGAGAATATTTGCAGATGCAATTCCTCATACATCCATTTTTGAGTTATTGTGGAGAACAAGAAAAATATCAGAAGCTGGAGACATTTTCCCTGGGGGAAAAAAGAGAATTCTGTAAACTAGTCCATGTTGATTCCAGACCAGATTCTAGAATATTCTGACAGAGGGATGGCATATATACTTCAAACAGTGAGAAGTACTAAGAATTTCAACACAGGTTCACAAAGAACAGGAGACTTTAGGCCAAGGGTCTCCACTCCGTCAGGTTCATCTCATCTCATCAGGTTCATTGATCTTTGTTTTTCTTCCAGTTTTATAATTATCTTGTAATGTTCTTTCTATTGTCCTGAACTTACAGTCAAAAATAATACAGGGGCGTCTGGATGGCTCCCTCGGTTAAGCATCCGACTTCAGCTCAGGTCATGATCTCGCAGCTCTTGAGTTCGAGCCCTGCATCAGGCTCTGTGCTGACTGCTCAGCTTCAGATTCTGTGTCTCCCTCTCTCTCTGTCCCTCCCTGCTTGTTGTCTGTCTGTCTCTCTCTCAAAATAAACATTAAAAAAAAGTTAAGAAAAAAATAGAAACATATGCATTACTTTTTAAAAAACAACATGTGTGTGTGCATTTATGTGTGTACAGGTATGTACACATTCATATACATACAAATGCTATAACTGTAATATAAAGGAGGTTTTTAAGTGTGATAATAAAATTTGTTCTCATGTGTAAATATTTGGTTATGACCATATTGGAAGGCATAATGAAGTTATCAGAAGCTATTACTAATATGTAGAATCACCTAGAATGCGGACTGCTACAAGTGTAGACTGTCAGATGTGTTAGCATCACTCTTGGTGATGCGGTTGTCAGAAACGGTCAATATCTCTTTGGAAGAATCTGATCTGAACAAAACAAAGTACAATCTTCCTGTGATCTGCATAGAAGTTCCCTTTTTAGGAAATTAGCATGTATTAAAACCATGGTAAAAAAATATTTTGTGTCTATATGTAAAACTCTGAGTTGGGGCGAGGCTGACGTAATAAACATTTAAAGGTCCCATGGCAGACCTTCACTGTGCAGAAACAGCCTGCTAAAATGTTGCACGATGCCAAATGTGCCTGGCCTCCGTGTGGCACCTATTGATCATGATAACACAGACCCCACAGGGTGACCCTTTCCCTGTTGGGCTACCGAAAGAGTTTTTCATGGCCTTCTCTGCCAGATGGAAAAGCATAGACTGGCTGGCTGGCTGGCCTCACCCAAGAGGTTCAGAGCCATTGGCAAGGCCTGCTGGCAGGAGAGATATTTCTGGTGGCTTCCCTGCTTCTCTACAAAGACTACCAAAGGCTGTTGGACATTGATCTTTGCTTTTCTTCCAGTTTTATTGAGCTATTAATTGACATATCACATTGAATAAGTTTAAGATGTACCACATAATGATTCAGTATTTGTATATATTACATAATGCTTACTGTAGTAAGTTAACATCTACCACCTCACGTAGTTACAGCTTATTTTCTTGTGATGAGAACTTTTAAGGTCTACTCTCAGCAGCTCTCAAATATACACTGCAGTATTGTTAACTGTAGTCACCATGCTGTACATCACCTCCTCAGAACTTACAACTACAGGGGCACCTGGGTGGCTCAGTTGGCTAAGCGTCCGACTTCGGCTCGGGTCATGATATCACGGTTTGTCGGTTCAAACCCCGCATCGGGCTCTGACAGCTCGGAGCCTGGGGCCTCCTTTGGATTCTGTGTCTCCCACTCTCTCTCTGCCCCTCTCACGCTCACGCTCTCTGTCTCTCTTAAAAAATAAACATTAAAAAAATTTGCTTGTAAGTTTTTTTTTTAATGTTTATTTATTTTTGAGACAGAAACAGAGCATGAATGGGGGAGGGTCAGAGAGAGAGGGAGACACAGAATCCGAAGCAGGCCCCAGACTCCAAGCTGTCAGCACAGAGCCTGACGCGGGGCTCGAACTCACAGACTATGAGATCATGACCGGATGAAGTCGGACGCTTAACTGACTGAGCCACCCAGGCACCCCTAAAAAAATTTTTTTTAAAGAACTTCTATAACTACATGTTGGTACATTTTGACCACCTTCACCCATTTCCCCCCAGCCTGGACGTTGGTCGTTAAAATGTTGTTTGGACTAGATGTCCTTTTAAGATGCTTTCCAAGTCTGGGGATTTCTGTTTCTCAATGATGATGTTTTGGACTCTTCCAATTGTTTTCATGTTAATAAGAAAATGCAATCACAGGGCGCCTGGGTGGCTCAGTCAGTTAAGCGTCCAACTCTCGGTTTCAGCTCAGGTCATGATCTCATGGTTTGTGGGTTTGAGCCCCGTGTCAGTGTCTGCACTAACAGTGCGGAGCCTGCTTGGAGTTCTCTCTACCTCTCCCTGCCCCTCCCCTGCTCACATGTGTGCTCATGCGCTCTCTCTCTCTCTCTCTCTCTCTCTCTCATAAATAAATAAACTTTAAAAGAAAAAAATTGACAGGTGTTAAATGACAAAGATGCCTAGTACTATGATTTCTGCAACCTTTTCTGTTCTAAACCCTCTGGCTGAGTAGTTCTGTTCTTTCTCTGAGCTCTGCCACTTCTGACCCTCCTTTTCCTGTGGGGAGCGCCTTGCAGAGCTGTTGCCTCCACTGGGTCCAGCTGTCAGCCAGAGGACCCGCAGTCTTGGCCAACCTGCTCAGGCTGCAGGAGAAGGCTCCTCTGGGGGGGCACCCGGCTGTGTCAGTTGGAAGAGTGTGCATCTCTTGATCTCGGGGTGGTGAATTTGAGCCCCACGGTGGGTGTACAGATTACTTAAATACATAAAGAAAAAAAAAAGAAGCTCCTGTGCAATTTTTTGGTGACTCCTTTTCCCCGGCATCACAGGTACGATACAGTGAGACTGTATAGACCATGGCCGTGTGCGTGAGAGTCGTTGTTACCCTGTTTGATTCTCTTCCCGTAGGAATCAACTCCTAAAAGTTTAGAATTGAACTTTGACATGTCTAATATCAAGCTTTATTTTTTATTCAAGGCTATTTCTGATGCTTGGAAGCTACCCTTTCAACCACAAAGATGGTCATAAATCTTTGCCTCCCACAGTTCAGACCAAGAATTTACTGCAACAAGGTAAACAAAACAAGTATATGCACATAAATATGCAATGGCCATTTTTCATGCTTTTCCCCATGTCTTGCCTTGTGTATGTGGACTTAATTTAGGTGTAATGTGCTTTCACCTTCACTGTTTTAAATCCCACCAGGTGATATTTAGGTAAGCATTGGCCAGGATGTACCCCTAGAATCATGCAGCACTGTTACAAGGGGAGCTGTGGCTCATTTTCTGGAGGGTCGTGTTCATTGTGCTCCTCCCTCTGATGATAAAATTTAATTCTACTCAAAGTCACAGCGAAGGTAGAAATACTGTCTCCCCCAGTATTCCTCTTGCTTACTTCTCATGCTAGAAATAATGACTTGTATTTGTTATTTGGATTCCTTCTTCTTTATTTGAACCAAGTTGCTTTGCCTTTTGTGCAAAGGAGCTTATGTTTCCACAGCCCGGAGCAAGGAGTAAGGAAACTGCAAAAAGAGAATTGAGCCGTCCTTTAATTTTGAGCTTCTGCACACAGCATGCTGTTTCAGGTTCCCAGATTGCTAGCCTGATGTCTTTGAACAGAGACACAGGCTTCCTCCGCCATCTGAAAAGAACATTCTTATGAAACCTTTCGCAGGCTGAAATGGCGTAAAATGAATATCCACTGCCTTCCGGAAGTTCATTTACAAGAGATCTACATTAGTGTGATACCAAAACTTTTTTTCGTAAAAGTAAAAATTCTCTTTGGATTTCTTTTGGTTAGCAAATACAGGTGCTAATATAGGTCTTATGTAAAAGCAAAGTGGTGTGATAGGAACTTTCAGAAAGAGGGAGGCATACCTGTATCTTAAAATTTCCACTGGTTATAAACGAATATTAGGAATATTAAGAGGGGGAGAAGTTGCTCACAATCCCACCCCCTAGCATATTCACTGCTCTAGATTTCGTATAGTCTTTTGTGGTCCTTGTTGGTGAACACACTTTTTTTTTTTTTTAATGTTTATTTATTTTGAGAAAGAGAGAAAGCATGAGCAGGGGATGGGCAGAGAGAGAAGAGAGAATCCCAAGCAGGCTCCATGCTCGGTGCAGAGCCTGATGTGGGGCTCGATCTCATGACAATGAGATCATGACTTAAACTGATATCAAGAGTCAGATACTTAACTGACTGAACCACCCAGGTGCCCCCACACTTTTGTTTTTGACCAAGTTCCCTCAGTCATAGATTCACAAGAAGATTGTCCACAAGAAGATTGCTATGGAAATTTAATAATTGATAGAGTCCAAATACAAAATTAAGAACTGTAATGAACATCTTTGTTTTCCCCTAAATTTCTGTGGTTTCATCCTCTACAATAAAAAAAAACTAGTATAGCTGTCCTTTTTTCTCACAGACATTATTTTGAAGGGATTTTTGTTTGGATTGAGCAGACTTTTGTTGCTTGTATTTTTCAAGGATGGGCAGTACTTGGGGACACGGTTGCCCTCAGCCCTTGACCTGATAACCTTGAGTGCCTCCCCGCAAAAAAGCCCTGGTGAATTCAGTATAATAGAGGAAAGTTTAAATGAGGAACTTAAGACTTTCTTTAAATAATTGTCTAAAAAGTAGCAAATTCTTGAAATCTAGTTGTCTTCATTTGGATCTCATCAAGTGAATGCGTGTCTTATTTGTCATTAACTCTAGATATCAGCTGATGGTTATGAAGTAGAAAATCTCATCTCTGAAGACCTGACAAAGAGAAGTCATGGTTTTAGGACAGAGTATTTCATTAAGCCACCGGTCTACGTGATAGTTTCCTTTCCCTTCAGTGTGGAAATCTGTAGGATTAACATAGACCTCACAGCTGGGGGAGGCCAGAATGTCACCGGCCTGGAAATGTACACATCTGCCTTATCCAGCAGAGCATCTTGGAATGCCCCCGAGTGTCGGACCCCGGGCCCCGCCGAGCCGTCCATCCCAGACAAGGAGGCGTTCACCTTAGTAGGCAAAGTCTTATTGAAAAACCAGAGCCAAGTGGTGTTTAGTCACAGGGGCTTCAAGGCCAGGCCACCTTTTGGCCCAATGGACGCCACACTCCCCTCTCCTGCTGTTGTGGCACAGGAGCTCTGGAATAAAGGGACTCTTTCCCTTAGCCACGTGGTCCATCTCAAGATCTGTATCACCCACGTGACAGGCAGCGGTATCCCTTGCATCAAACGATTGGAAGTGTGGGGTCAGCCAGCTAAAACCTGCTCTCAGGAGGTGATAGACAGTGTCCTGCTGGTTGCCTCAGAGAGCCTCCCTCAGGACTTGACTCTGCAGGCCCCAGCCTTGCCCATGGAGAGTGACTGTGATCCCGGAAGCCTGTCTGAGGGCCAGCAGGCCCCCTCCAGCCTGCAGGAGCTAGCCGAGGTGATTCAGGATGTGCCTGAGGAGTTCCTGGATCCCATCACCCTGGAGATCATGCCTTGCCCCATGCTGCTGCCTTCAGGCAAGGTCATCGACCAGAGCACGCTGGAAAAGTGTAACCGCAGCGAAGCCGCCTGGGGCCGAGTGCCCAGTGACCCTTTCACGGGGGTAGCCTTTACTCCACACTCCCAGCCCCTGCCTCACCCCTCCCTGAAGGCCCGGATCGACCATTTCCTGCTCCAGCACTCCATTCCGGGCTGCCATCTGCTTGGGAGAGCACAGACTGCATTGGCAGTGACACCTTCTTCCATTGCTCTGCCCTCTCGGAAAAGGAAGATGGAGCAGACTGAACATGCCCCGGACAGTAGCCTTGGGGTAAACGCTTCCTGTTTTTCTACCACAAGCCTTCTGGTCTCACCCACTACCTCAGAGCACACCGCTAAGAAAATGAAAGCTGCCAGTGAACTTGGGCTGACACATATGGACTGCTCAACAGGTAATCCACGCCCTGCTTCCATGTCCGCTGCCCTCCCTGTGCTTCCCAGGTGACGCGTGGCACTATTGCCCGTGCTTTATGTTTTGCCGTCTTAAGTTATCCCAAAACTTACTGGCTTAAAGCACCACACATTCATTATCTCCTAGCTTCTCTGGTCAGGAAGCCAGGATAGTTCGGCTGGGTCACCTGCTGCGGGGTCTTCTCCAGCTGCTGTCAAAATGTTGGCTGGGGCTGCAGCCGCTTCATGGCTTGACTGGGGAAGGATTCACTCATAAGCTCATTCCTGTGATTGTTACGGGATTCGGTTCCTGGCTGAACTATTGTTCCGAGGGCCTCTCTTCCCTGTTGGCTGGTCTTGGCTGGTGGCCAGCAGACTCGGTCTGTCCTCAGTTCCTTGCCACATGGGCCTCTCAAGGGCAGCACATAACACGGTAGCTGTGTAAGCACAAGATGGAAGTCATAGTCTTATATTACCTACTTGTGGAAGTGACATCCCTTCATTTTTGCTTTATTCTGTTAGAAGCAAGTCACTAAGTCTGGCCCACACTCAAGGGGAAGGGGGTACCCTAGGGCATGAGTCTCTGGAGGTGGGTCTCATTGGGAGCCATTTCAGACACTCTCCCACACCTTTGATTCCTATTTTATTCAGTCATGTTTTTAAATGTTTTTAATTCAGTGTTTTTATCTAAGATTGGTGGTTGAATTTTTGTCTAATGCCTTTTCAATATCAGTGGAGATGGTACTATGATTTTTCATCCTTAGATCTTTTAGTGTGAAAAAATGCATTAATAGGCTTCTTAATATTCAACCGTTATTACATTCCTGGAAAACTTCATTTGGTCATGCTTCTTTTAATGTTCTGCTTGGTTCTGTTTGCTAGCGTTTTATTTTGGGTAAATAATTTGAACTGTCGTGTACACATACCATCTCTGGTCATGTTTTGTTACCAAAGATTTGTGTGCTCCATAAGAAGAATTAAGACATTTTCCTGTACTCAACTTTAGAACAATGTAAGAGTATTAGAATAATTTCCTCTTTCCATATTTGGTAGAATTTGCCCATGATTGTTAGTGCCTGGTGCTTTTGGAGATAACTCTTTGACACTTTCTTTTTCCTTATGAAAATAAATCTGTTTAGATTTTATCATTCTTGTGATATCCTCTCTTGCTGTAAAAGCCCTATGCAAATAGTGCACTTAAAGGTTACATCTGTGTCTTCTCTGGTTTTGAGTATAGATGTTAGTCAACATGACCCCTGGAAACTCCTGGAAGCATCTGAGGTGCAGTGGGGTGAGACAAAGAAAGGTCCTTAGACCCTGATGTCTGTAAGGTCAGGTTTGTTGGTGATATAGGACCATGCTGACCTGTGCTTCAAGGCCCCAAGCAAGTCCTGCACACTGTAGACAAAATGTTCTACTCCCTACTTTGGGGCAGTTTTGTGAACCCTGATACCAGGCAGGTCTCTGGGTTCTTTTGTGGACAGCTGTCTCACTCTCCCATTGCCTTCACCCTCAGCCTACTGCTTGGCTTTCTGTGAACCACACAGAGAAGGTCCCTTAGATAGTGGAGTGGGCAGAGTGAGGTCTTTGTCATTCTACTTGGTAATGACCACTTTGCTTTACTCAGCAGGAGAGAGAGGACGCAAATGCCCAGAGAGTGCAGGCCAGCAAACCCGCAGAGCGGGGAGGGTGGGGGCCCCAGAAGGGAGGAGATGAGGAAAAGCTGCTGGCGAGGGAATGGACAGGGAGCAGGGGCACAATGGTGGGCACCTCCTTGGCCTGCAAGGAGACCTTCTGAAAGTAGGGTGCAGTTCTGCAAGTGAGCCACAAGGTGGCCCAGGCCTGCCCAGAAATCTTTCCAGGAGGAGGAAAGCTAGAGCTGGCCCAGAAACCCTGAAAGTGGTGTGGGATGGGTAGGAACGTCCCCAAGGCTTTGACTGCTGGTACTCCATCATCACAATCCACTAGCAGACGTCAGGGAGGAGTTTCTTTACATCTGCGTCCATTTGAAGTTAGAAGTACCGTTCTTGTGGTCCTCCAAGGACTTATTGCTTGGTCTTTTTTGCTGAACCTCTCTCTGGATATCGTGGTCTGTGCATCTCTTGTCAGGTCCCGTGTCCCACGAGCAGAAGCTGTCACAGAGCTTGGAAGTTGCCTTGACATCGACTCTTGGCTCCATGCCCTCCTTCACGGCTCGGCTGACCCGGGGACAGCTCCAACAGCTCGGCACAAGAGAGAGCAGCGCCTCCTGGAGGCCAGGCGCCGCCTCGGGTAACTGGGGCCCCATCCGTCTCGCCAGAGCCCGGGAGCAGAAGCCTGGGCCCTGCCTCTGGGGCTCCTGGGACCGCCATGCCCAGCCTCCTTAGTGCCAGCAGCCAGCACCCGGGCCTCAGGGAGAACTCTGTCTCTTTCCTTTTCCAGGGGGAGCTGAGGGGCTCCTGTGAAGTTTAACTCTTCACAAGGAGAGCTTTCTCTAGTTAACTCTTGGTAATTCTGTGGACTTAGGGCTTGGCAACTCTGCAGTGTTTTTGATAAGATCTAATATTAATTGTTCTGTCCTGAGGACTTTTGTTTCCCCTCCTTTGGTTAGTTTTCAGATCCAGTCTGTCTCCCATCTGACAGCTGGGCAGTTTATTTTAAGGAAGTGTGGAGAGAAGCTTGGGGGTTGTCTCCTTCGTCCCTTCCTGTTAACAGTTTCACTGGTGTTTAGAATAGAGCTGTAGCAGCTTTTGACTGAGGCAGTTTTTGCCCACAGTGAACCTGGGACCACATTAGATGATAGAATCAGTTAGGATACAAGGTGAGAGAACATGCCGGAATGCTAGGCAATTTTTACAAGATGAAGCCTGAAGGAGCCCGTGATAAGGTGTATGCTCGATTCTTGTTGCCCATCCAGAGCCAGGCCATTCTTACCTCTTCTTCTTCTCATCCACACCTCCCTGTCTCTCTTGTTTCCATCCTGACCATCGCCAAGAACCTTCTCGTCCAGGCGACCGGTGGTTTCCACGGCTCCAGACGCAGTGGTTGCTCTCCCTTCCCCTCCCAGCAGTGTCTGATGCGGCTTGCCAGCCCCTCCTTCCTGAAACCCCTTCTCTCTTGGCCTTTCGGATCCTGCGCTCTTTTTCTCCCTCTTTTCACTGTCCCTTTGCAATTTCCACTTCTGACTCCTCTTCCAGACTCTGGTCCTGCAAACTCTTCTCTGCCCTGCCATCCCAGAGAGAACCCGCTGGCCAGTGACTGCCCATGCTCCCCGCTGTGGCTCCTTCCTCTCCTTGGAACTCAGACCCTGGCCTCCCTGACAGCTGCCTGGCACCTCCATGTGGGAAACCCCTGGATAGATGTTGAGTGAAGTTCTAACTCAGAACTGCAGACACGCCCCATCACCCCATTGCTAGTAAAGAGCAGCATCTTCTCTTGGGTCAGGCCTGTAACGTGGAGATTGTCCTTGGTGTCCTTCAGCCTTCCTGACATCCATTCATCCTCAAGTCCTGTACATACTCTTCCAAAGTGGATCTCCGAGCACTCTGCTGCCACCCTGTCCCCTGTGCCGTCCCCTTCCCAGCCCCTCCCTGTCTCTTTCAGCAGCCCTGCTGCTCCCGCACAGCCACTCTCACCTGTAATGTCCACCAGCGCATGGCACTTCACTTCTTAGACTCCTCCCAGGGCATCCCACTGATCCTGGAACAAAGTCTAAGCCCCTGCCGCTGGTGAAGTCCTGCGCACCCCAGCCTGCCCCCTTTGTAGCCTCACCTGAAGCCAGTCTCCGCCATCACAGCTCTGTGTCCTGTCTTTCTTTAATGGACCAGCCATTCCTTTTTTTTTTTTTTTTTGCTTTGGTTTGGTTTTGGACCAACCATTCTTTGTACTTGCTGTCCCTCTCTTTCTGCATGGCCGGCTTCTTTTTTTCCCCTAAGAGACCACCCTTGCCCTCTCCAGAGGGGTGTGGAGTGGGGACAAAGCAGCCTCCTTAGGCTAGGGCCACAAGAGAAGGAAGCGCAGCAGGTGCAGCTTGGGGAGGCAGTGGCAGGACGTGGCCACTCCGGCCCTCATTTAGGGAGGCCCTGCGGGAAGCAGGGAAAGAGGGAGCCTGCAGCACAGGAAGGGGATTGACAGGTCAGGAGGGGCTGCCAGCCTGAAGAGAAGAAGCAGGTGCCAGGCTCAGTGGGTAACTCAGACCTCAGGCCTGCCCACGTGGTGCCCTCCCTCCTCCTTGGACCTGCCCAGCCCTGCTACACCTGCTCGCTGTCTGCTGTCTCCTTTCTTGGGTCGTCTCGCCTTTCTTGTAGTTTATGTTATCAGGATGAGCTTGTGCCTCACTCTGACCGTAGCAGCCTGTTCTAGGGGGAAGCAAATCCTGCTCAGAGACTGGGAGGGAGGGCTCAGTGCGGTCCGCTTGCCTTCAGAAGCCAGCTTTTCTTGGGCACTCACTGAAGCACCAAGATTTGATGATTGAGGGGAGGTCTCCCAGGTGTCCTGGCTCCCCAACACCCTCTCCTCCCAGAGCAGCCAGAAGTGGCCCCAGGAGGGATAAAGCCATGCCGCTGAAGGGGTGGAGGGTGGGGAAGCTTCTTGTCCCACTTCAGGCTCATGCCCTGCCATCAGGACGGAGCCTGGACCAGGGGACAGCTTTCGCCTCACCTTGGCCTATTTTCCTCCCTGATTTACCAGAGCAGCCTGGGAGCATCCCGGGGCCCGAATGTGCCTCCTGCAAAAGAGCGTTTTCTCCCTACTTCAAAAAGGAGCCTGTGTACCAGCTCCCCTGTGGCCACCTCCTATGCCGGCCCTGCCTGGGTGAGAAGCAGCGCTCCCTGCCCATGACGTGCACAGCCTGCCAGAGGCCATTTGCCAGCCAGGACGTGCTGCGTGTCCACTTCTGAGTGACCGGCTCCAACCTGAGAAGACCTGTCGATGGGAGGAGCTGAGGGAGTGTGTGTGTGGGGTTGGGGGGCACGATCCCCTGAAGTCAGGCCAAATCCCAAGCACAGAGGGGCCCTTTCTTCCCCAGGGGCTTTCCCTTTGCCTCCTTCCAGAGTGTAGCACCCGGGCCAGAGCACAGGGGAGGGGCGCTCCACTCCTGCTCAAGTGGCAATAGGGTAACAAAGCCATAGTTTGGGCTAGGAGGGATAGGGGATGTATCCCTGCCCTCCTGTGCCTCCCTGCCACCCCCCTGCCAGAGCCCAGGGCCTGTTAGAGCCAGCCCCACCCTGCCAAGGGCCCCCCGAGTTGTCTGCACACACACCCCAGCCCTGCAGGATGGACCCGAGTGGAGCATGAGAGACCATGGCTTGAGAGCTCAAGGACAGCCTCCGCCCGTGGGGTCACCTAGAGTGTTCCGTGGCTGGAGTCTGCGGTGAGTGACTCAGCCCCCGACTGGCAGATGACTCTGAGCCTTAATAAAGCGATGGTTGACGTCTGTCCTCTGTGGACTTCCTCCTGACAGAGTGCCTGTCAGTGTCGTCATACTTCTGTCCCCACCGGCACCCACACAAAGTGGGACCATCATAAGGGCAGCCTCAAGCAGTCAGTGCAACCCTGTCTGGCTGCAATTCAGGTCAATGGCCTGAAGGGACGAGAAGTCACGTTTTCGATGCTTGGCATGTGTGAGGGTTTGCACGTGGGTGTGCACGCAGGGTGGGTTGGGCACCCTCCCTTGGGCCGGTGTGGCACAGGCTTCCCTCATCTTGGCGGAGCCTGTGCACTGCCCTCTGAGAACAGAGCTTTTCTGTACGGGGCCCATTCTGGGAAAAGTGCTTGTTTATAGGCTGCATTGTTTTCATTCAAATATCAGTTCTGTGGCATCCCCGAGGGAACGTATGTATTCCTACAACTGTTTACTGTGTGGAAGAGGTTCTACTCCCTGGAAGGACGGCAGTGAGAAAATGCACCAGGCTGTTCCCCGTGCCCTGGAGGATGTCAGGAGGGAGTTCACCTTGAGTCCTCAGGGCCATAAGCTGCCCAGAAATCCCAGCCGCCTGCTCCCCTCCCCTCCCACAGGCCTGCAGCTCATGCTCCAGGGGGACCCCAGGGATTGACCCCGGGAAGGAGGGAGCTGATTAAAAACTCAGATTCTTGAGTCCCGGGAATTTAGAGATCTGGGGGTGGGGTTAGAGATTCCGGGGGTATTTGTGCTCCTCAAAGGAAATTCCTTCCCTTGACACAGCCTCACTTGAGACTTCAGAGTCTGCACTGCTGGCCTTTCCTCTGAGCTGCTCTTTGGCTTCAAATGGCCTGGCCTTACCCTCCTTGCTTGTGTTCTAAGAAAAGCCCCAGCATTCGGAGCAAAAGCACTGCTGGGGGTGGGGGGATGGCTGCCCTCAGCCTGTGGTGGCCTCAGGGGAGCAGCCAACCTGAAGCAGGTTCACTACTCAGGAGCCCTTCTCTCTGGGGGGCGTCCTGTGAGCCCCACCCCAGGGAGCCAGAGGAAGCCCCTTCCCGTGTGGGGTCTACATAAGGCACATCCAGATGGGGGCAGAGTTTTCTCCCTCCAGCGGAGGGGCCTGGTGATCTGCATTTGAAAAGAGCTTCTGCGCCCCAGGAGGCTCTGGTAGGAAACCAGGCGTGGGAGCTGCTGGGGTGGACAGTTCCTGTCCTGTGACCAGGTGGAGCCACACCCACATCCTTGGAGATGCATTCATTTTTATCTTACTTGTTTTTTTAAACTCTACACCCAACACAGAGCTTGAAGTCACGACCCCACGATCCAGAGTCACATGCTCTATCGGCTGAACCAGCCAGGTGCCCCTTTATCTTACTCTAAAGCGCCCCCCAAAAGGACATTTGTCTTTCACCAGCCTTGCCAGAAACGGCACTAGGCACGGCCAGCTGGGCAGTTCCTCGCCCCTAGAAAACGGGAGTAACATCTCACCTGCCGCCAACCAGGCTCAGAGGGCAGTTTATTTCTCAGCAGAGCCAGGGGCCAGGCACAAAGCAGCTAACCAGTAAACACAGAGTTGACTCCGACTCTAGTAGACGCAGGACCGCAAAGCCTTGATGAGGCCCGCTGCCCCCTCGCAGACCGCAGGTTCTGTGGGGCGCCCGTCTTCCCCTTTCCTGTATCATTTACTCGACGCCAAGCCCATTTGTGGTGCGCAGCCCTGGGCCCCAAATATTCATCTCCAAGGGGCAGTGTGGCCTTGCGTCCTGGCTGTCCTCCCTGTGGGGCTGAGGCCCCAGCCCTTGGCCACTCTGCGCCTTTGAACAGGGACTGGACCAGCTCCCTCCTGCTGTGGCCCGCCAGCCCCAGGGGCAACGGGAGGGAGGGCCACTTAGAAGAAGTAGAAGAACCAGATAGCCAGGAAGAAGAGGAGCAGCTGCTCGGTGCTCACAGAGTATTCCATCTCCTGGAAGCCTGGCCGCAGGACCCTGCAGCACCTGGGCACCCGGGCAGAGCAGGCTGCCCTAGCCCCCGGCCGCGCTGCTGCTCCCCGCGCGTCTCCAGCTCGAGACCGCCTGGCCGCGCGGAGCTTTTCCATCCCCCAAGAAACCAGTCCTCTGCCACAGGGGTTGCTGTAAGTAGGTCTGCAGACAAAGCGACCTGTCCCTGGAGGAAGCCGCCCGCCCGGCTTCCAGGCCGTTGCTAGCCTCCTGCCGGCGGGCTTGTAATACTGGGCCAGCTGCCATTGTGAGGGCTGTGGGCGGGGCGGGGCGCCTCAGGGCTGTCCCCTCCCTTGGAGGTGGCCCCTCCGCCCTCTTCCAGTCCCCTCAAGTCCCTTTGCAGCCCGCTCAGGCAGGGTCTTTCCTTCCAGATCTAGGCTGGAAGGGACTGGCTGGGCTGGGGATCAGCCAAAGATGCTCTGTCCAGCCATAGGTGGCAGAGGCCATACCCCAGGCTCCACCCCGCAGTGATGCACTCCCTCTCTTATAAAGAAGTGCCATGGGGGCACCTGGGTGGCTCAGTCGGTTAAGCGGCCGACTTCGGCTCAGGTCATGATCTCACGGTCTGTGGGTTCGAGCCCCGCGTCAGGCTCTGTGCTGACAGCCCAGAGCCTGGAGCCTGTTTCCGATTCTGTGTCTCCCTCTCTCTCTCTCTCTGACCCTCCCCCGTTCATGCTCTGTCTCTCTCTGTCTCAAAAATAAATAAACGTTAAAAAAAATTAAAAAAAAAAAAAAAAAAAAAAAAAAGAAGTGCCATGGCCCAGAGGGGTGACAAGATCTCCAGAGTGGCACGGGAGGAAGTGAGGAAGAAGGGACAAGAGGCACCCTTCCCTCCCTCAAAGGTTTGTGCCGGCAGTGAGGCGATGCTGCATGTTATCACCATGTGACCACACAAACACTTTGGTTTGTTTTTTTTTTTTCTCTTACAATATCTTACAGGAGAGGAAGAAAGTATGTATATATGCTGTGTGGTTCTGTTGACTGCGGTTTCCCTTAACATTCTTTCCTGGACATTTGCCTTTGTCATTAGACACTGTTCTTATTACCAAAATCATTTGGAAAAACAAGCCAGAGGCGGGGGGGGGGGGGGGGAAACAGGAAAATGCTGAAAATGAAGAATGGTTTGGGTTCGGTGGGGAGAGCTGACCCTTGTATACACAGACCAACGAAACAGAACTGAAAATCCAGAAGCAGGTCCAAGTGCCTGTGGAAACTCGGGGCACCATAATGGGGGCATCACCAACCAACAGGGAAAAATGGACCTTCACCAAGTGGAGCTGGAGCTCCTGGAAGAAGGAAACCATCAAAGAACTAGAAGAAAATGGAAAATGAGGGGATTACTGTGAACCCGGGAATGAGGAAAACCCTCCTCATTCAAAATCCAGATACAGCACGGGAGAAGAGTGATAAATTTGACTACGTTGAAATTAAAAACAAAAAAACTTGTACATCGGGGAAAAAGCCACCATTAGCAAAGTAAAAATATAAATTACAAGCTGGGAAAATATATTGGGACTTGTATTATGCAAATGGTTAATATATAGTTTCTAAAAATAAAAACCTGATCGGGGCACCTGGGTGGCTCAGTCGGCTAAGCGTCCAACCTCAGGTCATCGTCTCATGGTTCGTGGGTTGGAGCCCCGGGTCGGGCTCTCTGCTGACAGCTTGCAGCCTAGAGCCTGCTTCGGATTCTGTGTCTCCCTCTCTCTGCCCCTCCCCTGCTTGTGCTTTATCTCTCAAAAATAAATAAACGTTAAAAAAATTTTTTTTAATAAAAATAAAATCCAGATTCATAAAGAAATGCAAATAGCCTTTTAAACATATCAAAAGATGCTCAACCTTGCTCATAATGTGATAAAAACAATCCTGAAACACCGTGTCTTGCTTAGCACATGGGCACCCATCTCACAGTCTGGCTACAACGTGCCGTGGGTGCTCTGGTCTCACAGGTCCTATCACGTGCTGCTGGTGGGAATGAGAGGCGTACAAACTGCCAAGGGCAAGGTGAGAGGGCTACATGTGTGTGGACCCTCTGACCCAGCCATCCCACTCCCAGGATTCTAGCCCCAAAGATCCTCTGGCAAAACTAGGAAGAGAACACTTGTCGCCCCACCAGAAGCAGCCAGCCAAGGCCCTTGCAGCACCTGAGAAGCCATATCGCCCCCCAGTGGAGGGGCCAGCTGCATCCAGAAGAAGTGCCCAGGAACAAGTGGTTTACACACACATGATCATACGTTTATTACCAAGGAGGTTGTGGAGACTCTGAAGGCCACCACCCGTGTGAGTTTCAAAAAAAAACCCAAAAAACTTGGCATCCAGAAGTTTTTTTGGGGGGGGCGCCTGGGTGGCTCACTCGGGTAAGCTGACAGCTGCTGACAGCTCAGAGCCTGGAGCTTGCTTCAGATTATGTGTCTCCCTCTCTCTGCATTGTGCTGGGTGCTTTATGTGTATTACCTCATTTAATCCTTGCGGCTTTTTTTTTTTTTTTTTAAGATTTATTTATTTTTTGAGAGCAAGCGAGCAAGCAGGGGCAGAGAGAGAGAGGGACAGATGGTTGGAAGTGGGCTTTGCACTGACAGCAGCAAGCCTGATGCGGGGCTTGAATCCACAAACCATGGGATCGTGACCTGAACCAAAGTCAGACCCTCACATACTGAGCTACCCAGGCGCTCTCCCCGCTTTTTTTTAAGTTCTCTGGCCAACATGGGGCTTGAACTCACAACCCTGAGATCTAGAGTCACATGATCTACGGACTGAGCTAGGCAGGCCCCCCCAGTCTTTAACTCCTGAAGGAGGAAACTGAGGCTCGGGTCCACGAAGAGCTCGGCTGACTTGAAGGCCACTCCTTACCCCTGAGACGCCCTACTGGTGGCAGAGGCTGCCAAAGAGCAGACTCAAGTTCCCTCCATAAGAGTGGCCTGGATGTCACAGGAGGGCCTCTAAGGATCCCTCTATTGAGCTGGGACCTCAGGCAGGGCAGAGGCACTGCCAGCACTGGTCTGGTGCAACTCCTCTAGACCTGCTCGGGCCCAGGTCCACCATGCAAACCAGAACCAGAGGCATAAAAAATAGTCTAATTTTGGAATAACAACTCATGACCAAGCTATAGCACAGCTTTTGAAAATCAAAAAATATTACACCTCTAGGCACAAAAATAAAAGCTGTTCCCCCAACAAAGACTCAGCACAGTTAACTTCGTGTAAGTGGAGAAATCTAGCTGAAGTCTGAATGGAAAAGTACCCATCATGTGCAGCCACTGAAGGAGGAGGACATGGGAAGGAGCAGGTGCCAAGTGGCCCCGGAATGGCCTTTGGCAGTCTGCGGTCGTGCTCACGGTGGTGGGGACTGGCATCCCACCGAGCCGTGGTTGCCACACTACAGATGGCAACCCCAGTTGTGTGATATGTGTGGCTGGGGGAGAGATCCTGTTTGAAAGAGGAACGGGATGAGTGGGAAACAGTAACCAGATGAGCCCTGTGTGGTCCTGTGGGGTATGAAGGCATGAGGGATGGACAGACTAGGGGACCGTCCCAGGAAGGTGCCAGGGCTAGGGAAGCAGAGGCAGGAGTAGGGAGGAAGACAGGCAGCCTGATTCCCTCTAAGCCAGTAGAGAGAACTGGGTTTGAAAACAGAGGGGATAGGGGTGTCTGGCCGGCTTAGTTGGTGGAGCATTCGACTTGATCTCGAGATTGTGGGTTCGAGCCCCACGTTGGGTGTAGAGATTACTTAAAAATAAAATCTTAAAAGAAGGGGTAGAGAATCACGGTCGGGAAAGGCAGAGACACAGGCTGGCCGCCCCTCCCATGGTTCCTGATACCCTCCCCTTGGGTCCAAGGCCCAGACATCAACTGTGACTCAGCTGATGAAATGCAACCCCATGGCTCATTAATTAGGGAGCCTGCAATTAGCCTGTCTCAGGAACCAGGATCCTCCAGAGAGAACCCCTCTGTCCTGCCTTCCTCTCCCTCCCACCCAAAAGATGAGATCAGGCTTGGGGGGAATTTGGCCCCTGGGAACAAGGAGGGGCAGGGGAGCATGAACACCAGGGGAAATGAGATGCCAGGGCACGCGTTTATGCATGAGATGGCCTTGCAAATTGACCCTTGGTAATGAGACAACGGAAATGACAGTAGGCACCCCCACCCTGAAAGTTTCTGGGGGCAGGCTGGGTGCGGCTGGCTAGACCTGCCCCAACTTGGTCTGCATGATGCTTGCAAGTCTGACCACCACAGCTCAGTCTTAGAGCCATCCGGTTCGGAGCCAAAGAAACAGATTCAGCAACCTAAATGCCATTTCACACCGGGCCGTTACTCAGCAACACCTCCTAAAATCCTCCCGTCCCGGCCACCTCCTGGCCACCTCCCATCCACCCCTTGTCCCCGTCCCCTGGCCAACTTCCGGCCACCTCCCATCCTTCGTCCATCCCCTAACCACCTCCTGGCCACCTCCCGGCCACCTCCCGTCCCCTGGCAACCTCCAATCCACCACCACCCCGCCACCTCCCGTCCCCTGGCCATCCCCCCCGCCACCTCCCATCCACCTCCCGTGCTACTCCTCTGCAGCCGTTCTGTCACCTCCCTTTCCAAGACTCCTTGGAAAAATGGATCTCAAGTCTTAGTCTTCATCCTTTCCTCCTGACCTCATGCCCCTGTGACTATTCTGTTTTTATTTTTTAAGCTTATTTATTTTTAAGTAATCTCTACCCCCAACGTGGGGCTCAGACTCACAACTCCGAGATCAAGGGTCACACGCTCTTCCAACTGAGCCAGCCAGACGTCCCTACTGTGACTATTTTAAATGACCAGTTGCCAGAGTGCCAAGTGCTCCTCCATCCAAAGGGGCACGCTGTTCCTTCTCTCGACTCCGGACGGGCTTGTGGCTGCTTCGACCAATTGAGTGTAGCAGCCCTGACCCTGTGTGATTTCCGAGGCTGTCACAAAATGCCACAACACTCCTGCCTCATTTGCTGGAACACTTGCCAAGCCCTGGCTTGCTAGAACACTCCTGGAGCACTCTGGAAGCCGGAACACTTAAGAAGTCCAACTATCCCGAGGCCACCAAGCTGCAAAAAGCCCCACAGAGGGGCCACAGGTAGTACCACAGTACCACAGGTAATCCAGTCGGCAGTCCCAGCCCAGCCCAGCCTTTGGGTCACCCCAGCCCAGGTTCCCCGGGCACGTGAGCGAAGAAGTCGCCAGAGGACTCCAGCTCCTAGCCATGCACACATCCAGTCATTGTGGAGCAGAGAAAAGGTGTCCTTGCTGTGCCCTGCTGCAACAATGAAAAGATCCTAGACGGCTGTCCAGAGAGGGCTGGGGGGGGGGGGTTATGGCGAGGAGAAACCAGGAAGGCAAAGCCAGAGTCCTCCTCGGCAGAGAAAGGCGAAAGCCCAAAGACGTTCCTAGCCTAATACTCTGCATCCTGACACGTGTCTGTGCTCCCGGCACAGACAGAGGCACGTGACGCTCACTGGGGCTCGCCACTAAGTCAGTCATTTACCGAAGACCCTGTGTGGGATGCACTGGGTCCGGGGACCCACTGTAGAAAGGAACACTGGTGGCACAGAGGGACAGGGAAACACGTGAACCAAGCATTTTGGGGGTACCATGTCGACCCACAGGAGGAGGAGGAGGTCAGTTCTGCTAAGGTTAAGTTGGGGGGCAGGAAAGATGGGACTCTGGTTCTGATTTCAGAAAAATCGCTCCATGGATGTTTTTGGTGGGGGGAGGAATTCGCTCTGCAGCCTCCATTGCCCCTTCATAATACCGCCTTGGTTTTCCCTCAAGCCTCGGCTTCTTTCTCCATTGGATACAGTCTGAGAGAGCTTCATTCAGACACCTAGGGGATGGGCATAGGAGGCGAGCAAAGCCAGACTCCACTCCCCAGACCGTGAATCTGAGCAGAGGGACGAAGTCATCCCACGGCGGACGCCGGGCCCGTTCGTCCCCCAGATGCTGTGCACATTGCACATGGCTTACGGCTGACCTGTCTCTAAAGACCTGCCCTCGGCCAAGGGCAGCCACCTCACCAAGAAAATGCCTGGGAGATCCCCTCCCCCCGCCCCAGCCCCCAACAACTAATACTCAGATATGTTAAAAAAAAAAAAAAATCAACTCAGGGGCACCTGGGTGGCTCAGTCAATTTCAGCTCAGGTCATGATCTCACAGTTCGTGGGATCAAGCCCTGTGCTCCCTGCGCTGACAGCGCGGAGCCTGCTTGGGATTCTCCCTCCTCTCTCTCTGCCCCTCCCCCAACTCGAGTTCTCCCTCTCCCTCTCTCTCTTCTTTCAAAATAAATAGGAAAAAAAAAAAAAATCAACCCCCTGGCCTCAAAGCAGGGCAACTCTGGAGCTGCCCGTGGGATCAGGCTGAGGCTAGACTCCAGCTGACCCACCTTTGCCTGGCTTCTTCCCCAGCCCAGTCCTGCTTCACTCACTCCCGAGAGCCCTCCCTCCTTCCTTCGGCAATCACGCGTGCAAAAGCCCCCATCTCAGGGACTGCCGCCGGGGAGATCCGACACAGCCATTCCAGGAGTCCTTCCCAGGTTCCTGTTTCATGATCCTCCAGAAATAGTTTCTGAGCCCCGGGTCTCCAGCTTTCCCTTACATTATGAGCTCTCAGTAGCCTTTCAGTAAGTTCCTTTTGCTCAAATTTACCAAACCTTGTTAGAGAACACGGAACCAGGAGTAGAGGGCTGGCGCCAGACTCTCAAGAACATGAGGGGCATGTCGGAGTGTCCAGAAAGGGCCAGAAGGTAGTGAAACTGACATGCACATTCTGGTTTGGACCCCGCTGTCCTGTGGCAGGTGGGGGATGAAGCAGCTGGGTCGTTGGAGTCACATGGCCTCCTGAGGGCGGGGTTCTGGCAGATTCCGGTCTGCTACCACAGGATTTCAGGGTTTTAGGGCTTCAAGGACCAGTAAGGCCTAAGAGAGGGGCCTTGGCCCTGGCCTCATGCCTTAGAGGGTCTATTCTGACCCTCCTCTGGGTGAGACCAGGGGACATACCTGCCTTGAATGGGTACCCTGGGGGCTGTGCCCTGGAACACTCTGTTGTTCCCATGATTGTTTCTGGAGGAGCTGGAGGAGTCCTTTCCTCTGGGTCTGTGCTCAGGGGGACCCACTTGAAGTGCGCAAACATGTCTGCGTCGTGGCAAGAGGAGGCGGTTTGTGAGCCGCAAGGGCAGAGCGCCCACCTGTGTGCATGTCCCTGGGGATGTGGGACAGAGCCAGGATGCAGGGAGAGGTCAGCTCCCCCGCCGCCAACTCTGCGGCCGGAGTCCCAAGAGCAGGAGACTCCAAATTTGAACCGGGGCTTCCAGATCATTATGAGCACATACGTGTCAAGGTAAGATGACAGAACATGCATTATTTAACATTTTGTCAGCCTGACCTACAACCTGGTTCAGTAACTCTGTTACTGCCTAGCTGTGCGACCCCGGAGGACAAGACACTGAGGTTCTTTGCGCCACAGGGTCCTGCCTCATGAAGTGGTCTATATGAGTCTACAAATCCCTCCCAGCCCGGGGCCTGCAGCAAACATGGTTACTGGCCAACAGCCACTCCCTCCTCTTCCTCACTAACAGAACCCCATTTTGGAAGGAGCCCGTGAACACA
The DNA here is from genome assembly GCF_023721935.1 of Panthera uncia. NCBI lineage: Eukaryota > Metazoa > Chordata > Mammalia > Carnivora > Felidae > Panthera > Panthera uncia. The sequence continues at coordinate 39,999 of NW_026058280.1, forward strand.
CCCAGCCCTGGGGTGAACCTCTGCTGGCCTAACACACAGCCAGTTTCTTGCCCAGCCTGGAGGAGCTTGGGAGTGGGGACCCCGGGTCCCCTGAGGGTCCCTGAGAAGGGAAAAGCTCAGAGGAGGGAACCATTTTGTGGCGGCCCTCCTTGCCATGAGGAGAGACACCCAGATATGTGGAGGGTGCCAGAAGGGTATAAGAAAGCCCTGGGTGACCCCTGAGCCAGCCACAAGACCACCGACCTCCAACTTTGAATCCTAGTACATAGTAATGTCTTGGTGAGTCAGCCATAACTGGCCAATTATGAGACAGTGGAGTGGTGAAGGACACAGACCCTGGGGCCCAGTTCTGCTGTCTTGTTTTGTTTTGTTTTGTTTTGTTTTAACTTGTGCCTCCTTGGGCAAGTCACTCAACCTCTCTGTCCCTGTCTCCTGTCAGCAACAGTCAATAAAAAAATACTTCCTCCTTTCTTAGGGTTTTATGGGGCTAATGAGTGTGAACAATTTGGCCCCATGATGGCATAGCTCACTGATGTGGAAGTCTGTGTTGTCCTCTGTGGGTCAACAGGTCCTATAGCCTGTGTGTCCTGTGCCGTGTCCTTACCACACCGAAGGACTGAGGCACCGAAAGAATATTCTAGAAGCCTTCCCGGCACCTTGGCCTCTGCTTCCCGCTCTCCCTGCGGTGCACCCCTTTCTCAGACAGGAGCGCGGGGCCTGGCCGGGTCCCCAGGGGCGCCCCCCCACCCCGCTGGCCTGGCGGAGCCGCAGGAGCCTCGCTCATGCGGCTCTCAGCAGTCAGGGCACGGCTCTTGTCGCCGCTGGGTCCCCGAGGCCCTCGGGGCCTCTTCCTGTCTTCCTTTCGGTCGCCCCGCAGGGCTCCTGGCCTTCCCCTGGGCTGCTGGGCGGCAGGAGGCGGGATAGAGCAGGGGACAGCCTCTGAGGGCCCAGGGGTGGCAGCCTTTGACCCCAGCAGGGACACACAGCCAGGCCACCACGGGAGCTGAGCCCCCCAGAGGCGACTCCATCCATCCTGCCACCACAAGATTTTAACACTGGAGAGAGTGTCAAAAATACGTCTCCTAGTTTATTTTGCCTCTTATTTAGGTTGTTTTTTGCAAATTAGACTTTTTTTACGAGGGCTTTTCATGTCTGACTCCTTTAGGCTTAACGTAACCCCCTGTAGACATCTGATGAATATTCGCACTGAGCGCTCCCCATGAGTGTTTTCTCCTACTCGTGGCGTGGATGCATCTCAGCTCCACACCTGTCTGCCTGAAGCCCAGCATTTTCTCCCGTTGTCCTTGCTCAGTGTGTCGTCTGGGATTCAATTCAGTAAGCAGTTTGTGTTCACTGCTGTTCACCTCTTCACAGTTGACAGGGCATTTGTGCGTCTACAGTGCTGAGGGTCCTCGAGTCACACTTGTGGAAAACAGGTGAGGAGGGGGAGGGACAGACTTACTTCCGACAGCAGAGTCCCTTAGAAGAGGAAGATGAAGCCAACCCCTTCCAACAGGTAGCGTGCATGTCACGTGGTACAGCCACCGGGTTGATCTTGAGAAGAGGAGAATAAGAAACGAAGAAACGAGCAGAGGGACCGGGGCAGTTGACTGTTACCTGTTCTCAGAAAAGAGGGTCTAATGGTGAGGAAGTCCTTTAAAGAATATTCTGAGATTCGAGGGGCGCCCGGGTGGCTCATCCGGTGAAGCGCCCGGCTTCGCTCAGGTCATGATCTCAACAGTTGGTGAGTTCAAGCCCCGCGTCAGGCTCTGTGAGGACAGCTTGGAGCCCTGGAGCCTGCTTCGGATTCTGTGTCTCCCTCTCTCTCTGCCCCTCCCCAGCTCATGCTCTGTGTCTCTCTCTCTCTCTCTCTCTCTCTCGCTCTCTCAAAAATTAAAAAAAAGAAAAGAAAAATAAATAAATAAAAATTACATGTGAATAAAGATCCATGAGCCCAGGTGTAGGAAATGTAAGGATAGAGAAAGTGTGAAAAAGCAGATTTGAAAAGGGAACATATAAGGGAAATGTAGGAACATGGAGTGTCCAGAAGGTCCATGTGACATGTGAGGTGATATATGTGAAATGCCAGTCAGCACACTAACAAGACTTTTTCTAGCCCACGTGTGTTCCAAGAAGATGGATATAAGGAGAAGCAGGCCTTCCAGCTTCTCAAGGGAGATGGTGCTTGGGGTCTTTAAGGGGGCCCTGGTGTGAGGGGCAAGTCCTAGAGTGATCGTCTGGGTAGACATGACTGGTTGGGACATGAGTGTCCTGGCCTGTGTCAGGGCCTGACCCCTTCAGTTAGTGTAGTGCCATCCATTTTCAGATGACAACTCAGACCTGAAGTGCGGAGAGGGTAAGGTGCTGGGCCAAGACCACAGAGCTGGCCTCCACCAGGCCTGTGGCCTCCACAGCCCAGTGTCTCAGGAGGCAATAATTTAGACCCAGCTTCTCTCTGGGCCCCATGAATGGAATGAAAATGTTCCTGCTGGGTTAACCCAGAAAGCTACTCTCTCTGGAAAACTCTCTTCAGTTTTTAATAAGAATAAAGGCATTAATAATACAATACTATTGGGGCACCTCAGTGGCTCAGGCGGTTAAGCATCTGACTTTGCCTCAGGTCATGAGCTCATGGTTCATGAGTTTAAGTCCCATATTGGGTGAACCCTGTTTCTCTCTCTCTCTCTCCCCCTCTTGCTTTCTCTTTCTCTCTGCCCCTCGCTTACTTGTGCCTCTCTCTCTCTCAAAAAGAAGAAAAAAAAAAAAAACTACAATACTGTTATTAATTAGCTTTACGATGGTGCAGGACTTTTCTAAAGCTCTTATATAGTACATTATTTCAGTCCTCACAACTCCAGTATCTTCCTGACCTCACACTGGAAGAAAGTGAGGCACAGAGAGGTCGGGTAACCTGCCCAAGTCATGACGCTTTGAGAGGCCAGATTCTTGACAGGCCATTGGCTCCAGAGTCCTCACCGTCCCTCAGGGGATGTTCCTGAAAAGCCTGGCATCAGGTCCTGAGTGTGGTGGTTCCCTCCCTGGGACACTGGAGCCCCTCCAGCACTTGGTGGGGAGAAGGCAGTCAGAGCTTTCCCGCGGCACCCAAAGAGGAGGCGAAGAGTCTGGGGTTAGAAGAGCTGGGGGCTGAGTAAATCCTGAAAGGACTCATGCGGCTAGCCTGGGTCCAAGGACGGGACGGGCACTCCGGTGGCCCAGGAGAGGGAGGCTTTAGTCCCTTCATCCCAGGAGCCTGAGGTCACCAACCCAAGTCTGCTTTCTCAGGCTGGGCTCATTTGGCTGTGGCTCCTCCCATCCCCCAACAAGAAAACTTCCGTGCCCCTACTTCCACCCAAAGCCTGAGATGGTACCTGCCCTGGTCCCCATATGCTCCTTATAGGGGTAGGGATTGGGGCAGGTGGCTCGCCCCTCACCTCTGAACCTTACTGGGTTTGGATTTCTCCTTTCCTCCACAGAAACTCCCTTACCTCCATACTCCCACCTGAGAGGGGAGTAATGGGAACGTGCCAAGAAGCTGTCCTCGAGGTCTCTGGCCTCTGAGTCCCTGAACCCTGCTCCGGGTGTGTGTTTGGGGTGTGTGTGTGGGGGAGTGTCCCCAGCTTCCCCTGGGAGCCTATCCACTCACCCTGTCAGTCCGGATTCCATGTTGGTCCCTCTGCCTGGTCCACGGCAGCCATTTCCTTTTCTGGTGCAAAGCCCTCTGTCTGCACCACCTTGGGTCTGTGCCGTCCTTGGTCATTTTTCCTCTCACAAGGCTAACCATCCTCAAGGTGTTCTACACACCTGACTGTCCCCTGTCCCAGCACTCCTGGGCTGGGGCCTGACCCTGCTCCTTACATACCAGCCACTCGGGCCTCCCTCACCACTTTCTCAGGGGGCCTTGTCTGGGCACAGGCTCACTGACCCCTAGCCTCTTCTGGGCTGCCGGAAAGATTGGGGACGGTCTCCTAGAGACCCCCTCACATCTGTCCCTCTCCCCAGGTCCAGAGAGCCACAATTACAGTCACTGCAGCTCCTGTCACATCGCAGCCACACGGCTGCCAATGACAGCACAGAGGCTGGCACCCCTCCCCCACAGGCCCCCACAGACAGGTCCACGTGCGTCCCCAGATGCCTGAATCACTGCTGACGGTTTGGGACCTGGAGGCCGTGGGCTCCTGGGGAGCCACTGGGGAGGGGGGTGGCGGCCACGTCGTCTCCCAGGAACACCTGCGGACATAAATAGGCAGCGAGCGAAGGCAGCCCAGCACAGTCCGCACAGCAGCCCCACACACTGTGCCCACCTGCTCCAGGATGCCGGACACCATGCT